>NC_143556.1:139807500-140112000 GCF_054136105.1 Typopeltis vanoorti
GTACATGAGAGATTTCCAAAGATATTAGTGCTATGTGTGGGCAAGTGGTTAAAACTTCTAGAACAAATGGGATATCGTAGACCTTGAGATAAACAATGTGAAAAAAGGCTGATCAAAAGGAAAGCGGTAGATAGAACGAATGAGGAAGAAAAGAAGCTGATTCTGTAGGTTTAGAGTTTAGCTGTGAATGGTTTGACGCGTGATATACCTGTGTGTGTTTTAAACAGACTTAGGGAAAACGGGGGGGGGGGGGGTAGTAATCAGTTCAATGGAACAGTGACTATGAAATTCCTATAGAAAACGCAGAAGAAGAACGTCTTCAAGAAAGTGACTGGGGTTGAGTTTAAGGGATAATTATTATTGCATGGGAACCTCTACTGAATCTTAAGACTCATCGTGAGAGATCCAAACAATCACACAGTATCTGGCGTACCTCTCTTTGAACCCATTAACAGACAAAACGCTAACAACTGACTCCATTCATTCATTCAACACTCTGCAAGCTAAAAATCTAGTTCTCACGCCCTTGCTAACTACACTCTTACCCAGCTTCCAGGGATGACCTCTTGTTCAGCTCCCTCTAGCCAAGTGTTGAAACATTTCTCCTGCATCAATCCTATAAAAACCCTTAAGCAACTTAAATGTTTCTATCATATCCCCCCCCTTTTTTCGCCTATTAACTAACTTTTACAATCCACAAACCCTCAATCTATCCTCATAGGAAGCATTCTAGAGATGAGATCGCTCACCTGGGGATCCTCATCCCCAAGAAACGCATGTGACTAGACCTGAGCATATTAATCGGAATATGGTCGAATCGATGCTTTATAAAGCAAAATTGTAACTACCTTATCTCTACTTGTTAGTGCGTTCTTCAATGACTAAGTAATCTTATGAGCTACCCTAGCACTATGCCCTCTAAACTTCAGCTGTCTATCTGCTACCATCAAATCCTTGGTTTCATCAATTTCCTGGAGTATTATTCTCTCAATGTTGGTACACAGGTTGTAATATTTTATCCCAAAATGCATATATTTACAATTTACCTCATTATATTGGCATATATTATGTTTTGTCCATACTATCATTCTGTTTAAATCATTCTGCAAGCTCTCTATTTCACTAGATTAACTATTGCCATACCTAACTTTGCTGATGACCCAAACAACTGGATGTCTCTCTTCAAATTATTTCCTATATCATTTATGTGCAAATTAAACAGCAGTGGTTAAAGGCAAGGCCTTGCGGTGCAGTAAATTACCTGCAATGTCATAAGCTTACCTCTCTTTCTCGAAAAAATTTGGTGCACCACTCCGAATGTGAAAACAGTATTCTATGGTTGGGTGGATTTCAATACGATTAGCAGCTTTACAGTTAATAAGTAGTGTCTTGGATGGAAAAGGACATCAAGTTTCTTGGATAGTGTGGTTGTGATATTTTGTACCAAGAACAGAAATGTAATCTTATCTGAAGAATAAGACAGAGCTGTGTCATCCACTATCACACGTAGTGAACGACTAGAGGAAAACCTGGCTACAGTTCAAAAGGTAAAAAGCAGGCTGTAAGATGTTAGTTTGGTGATTAGGTCTTTAAGACCTAATCACCAAACTTTCAGAACATCTTTCAGAGCATCACATCAGATGTGATGTGATGCTCTGAAAATGTGTAGATGTTGGATGGCTTTGACTTCTCCATAATTTTTGAAAGACCTGACGTGAAGGAGATAGTTTTGGAACATCACCTAATTATTATAAATCCAATGACATTCAAATATATCAAGAAAATGTCTTCATATATTCAAAAACGGTAATCACTCAATTATTGTCAAAAAATAGAACCAACTAGGCGCTTTGTTAATGCGTCTCTATTTTTTGTGCCTTTCCTTTGCAGATAATTTATCTCTGAAACATTTTTATTGCAAACAGTTACGATAATTTTTGATATCTTAGAGAATCACGGTATAGTATACGTTATTTAGTGGATGAATATATCGGGGGATATGTATAAAGAAATCCTAAATAAACGAAACGTACGATTTTGTGTCATATCTTGATTGAAACTTCAGTGGAAGAAATCAAGTAGGCAATTTTTGACTTATCTTCTAGAAGTTAAAAATTAAGAGTCACTTCTCCCACCCATGAGAAGCTTTCTTTACAAACCTATAGTACATTCGTATCATGGGTGGGCTTAGATTTTTCTGCCAGGTTAAACGCTTGAAAGTCAACCAATTTAGAAAATCTGAATTTCTAAGGATCCTAAAGTTTGGGGGAAAGATCTTGATAAGAGATAAGATAATACATGCAGAAGAAAGAATTTAAACTAATCATTAAGGTGGCTGTTAAATAAAGTAGATCATTCATTTTTGAGGTATTAATTGTGCCCGTGCTAGTATTTCTGTGCACCTGCAGTCCTCTGAAGAATTTCCTACTCTGAGGGATCATTGACTGAAGTTAAATAGGACATTGCATAATATATAATATTACGCAAAATAATATTAGTCAAAAGGAAATACTTTATTCTTGAGAGCAGAACGGGACCCTGAGCAGATGTTCATCATTGAAAAGTTTAATGAGAACAAGGAGTGTCCATGCCAGAGTCCGTTTCTCCAGCCACACTCTGTTTAGTCTATCATCAATGGGAAAGGCTGGGGGGGGGGTACATGATACTTTCGCTGCTTCGACCCTATAATCTTCTCTTTATAAGACGGACACCAATTTTCTTAGCCGTCCTGAATGAAGGGGGGAGAGTGTGTGTGTGTGAAGCTGATTTTTCGTTTAATGTATTTCATAGATTACTCTGTCTGAATGCTCGTTGTTTTGAACACCTCAAAGTAATTTCTTCCTTTAAAATGCAGATTTATGTCTTATCTATAAACCATACTTACAAGCAGGGTTTTTTTGCTTATGCCTGGATGAAAAATTAAAACCAAAAATATCGTTTACTTTTTTTTTTTAATCAAGCTAAAAAAAAATTTCTGGATTGCAGATTGCTATGAAACGAATGCACCAATGGGTAGGGATAAAAATCAACTAGAACGCTTCTAGGGAAAATAAGAGTTAAACAAATAAGAAATGATCGTATATAATTTTTTTAAAAAAGTACTTTTCGTAATCATCTTGTATAATGAATCATAACACTTGAATCCTGGATCCCTTTTAGTATATGTGCTGTAGATATAAACTTTTCTTTTTCCACCAAAAATAGTTCCATTGAATCCCAAATTGGAACCGATCGATAAACTTTAATCAAGATTCCAAATACCAACTTTAATTGAATTTCATCTAGTCAGAACGAAGTTATTACTTTTGGTACAATTCAGAAATATTTTGCAAGCCTAAATGGTTTTCGATTCACACAAAAAATGAGATGAATCGGCAAATCCCTAATTAAAATGAAATCCGTATAGAAGCCAGTAGTATCCATGCATAACCTTCATAGGGATAGAGAAAAAGGAATCTATTAATAGTTGGTTAAGCATTTCGGGAACATTTTTAATAGTTTAATGTTGTTCCTGATAGCGGTTTTTGTTCATGAAGATTTGTAATTCTTTCTAAATCGGCAAGACAGATCTAGCAATGCAAGTCCTTGCAATCTAACAATAAATTTCTAAAAAATACTTGTTGGCGAACTTTTTTTCCCCGTTTACTGATATGAATCAAAGAACCCCCTCCTGTTCGTTGATTTTTATTCCCCCTTTCTCTTCTCTTCCATACGCATTTCTCGGAAATCACATTCACATCGTGCTAAGAAAATTCCTCCTACTATTAATCACATTGGCCGGCATTCTCTAAAACAAGTAATTATACCGCACATGCATTTCAACTTCGCTTTCCTCCTCTTCCCCCCCCCCCCCTTACCTTTCAAATTTCCAGATCGCTACTGACGAACAGGTGCAAAAACTTCATATGTTACATATGAAGGACGTGAGTTGCTGATGTATAATATTAATAGTAATATTACAGCAAAGAATCATGATATTAACATTGGATTACCATAATTCTCTGCAAAATGCGTGGTTTGGTGCTTTACCGAAATCTGTCACTCACTTTTAAAATGGAGGTCATAACAGTTTTTATTATTATTAATCTTACCACTGCAAAGTTTTTTTTTTTTTTTCAATACATCTCTAATAATGTCGCGTATGTACTTATTTAGGGGGATGCGTTGTAACAAACAAATATATTGTACGAGTGGGTATACCGCAGGAACTAAAAAAAAAAAAAATGTCCGGTGATCGCATGCAACAAAACAGCCTCCGCAATTGTTTTGCTTCCTCCTCCTGACAATACAAACTAATAAACTTGTACAAGAGTCTCAAAGTTAGAAACAGCGTAGCGCTATAGTGGATCCATATTATATTTATTTAATTTTTGAGTATAATTTGCGTGTACACTCAAGTGCTTCAAAGCGATCCTCATGCTGAAAGTACGCGGCTTTAAACGCAGACACAATTATATCCAGCAGTACCAACAACGTAATTAATTATTTACAGACTACTAACTGTATGTAATCGTTTATTGTGGGGATCAATTTCGGAGAAACATGCACTGATTACAATGCAGTCAGAACCTGTTGTTGCTACCGAAACATTACATCGTTATTTATCTTAGTTTCCTTAACTGGTTGACAATAATCTTCGTATATATACTTCATTTCTTAAAATGTATTAAATTTAAGAATTTTCGATAGGAAATGTGCTTGATAAAAGAAATTACGGAGTATTAAAATCGGATGCAATCAAATACTCGTAGAAATATTTCGATAAAGCGAATATTAGTAAAACAGCAGTTCCTGAACCAGGCATTCGTACCCAAAAGTAGCACACATTTGAGAAAGGAAGGGTTGCATGATCCAAGCCTGTACACGTACCCTAAAATTACAGTGTTTGGATTCATGGTTGTTTTGATGAAATTTATTCCTTAACTGATAGACAGTTATGCCAGGCATCAATTTTCAAAAAAGAAAAAAAAAAAAAAAAAAAGGAATCCCAACATAGCAAAATCATATTTGCTTTTGACACTGGTACAAAAAAAAAGTAATTAAGACCATCATAACAGCATTATATATATACATATAAGAGACATTATTACTTTATTATTATTATTGCGAGGGAGTCTACCGGAGTCTAGAACTCACAATGGGGGAGACCACTCTACACCACACAGTTCTTTCACAATCGTAATATTGCCAGTTGATTGAGTGGTCTCTGACTGTTTGTCTATTTTGCTGAAGGAAAACCGGTGGTACCTCCGTATGGGATCAGCTAACTCACCTTCAGTTGAAAAATCCCATGTAAAGATTCTCGCATTGTAACACGAATCTATATCGGGTCTTTTCACTCGAAAGGTGCATTGTAGAGTTCATTCTCCCAAATGTCCGGTCTGATTCTGACTTTATGCATTCTAACACTGCTGAAGCCAGGAAAACCGAACTTTACCCGACCTTCTCTCTTTCATTCTGGGGTGAGAGTGGATTCCAACAATGCTTGACTGCTTCACCCTTATATTCATGGTGGCACTCTCAGTTCTTTGATTTAATTTCAATAACTGGTCCATCCTCGGTATCAGTATATTTTCGGCTTAGATGCACCGTTTCGCGTACAGTTGCATATTGCGATCATCCATACAGGCAGTAGTGCTGTAAAGAAAAAATATCCGGATCTGAAAGGGTAGGACTTCTCGAACATTCATACGCAAAATGTGATATCCCATTTTAGTTAAGGAAAACCTCGCGTTACATCCCAGATAGCTTTACTTAAAAGCATCCGTCAACCCTATTACCAATCTGGCATCTTTAATTCGTAAAATCTTTAAAGTATCCCGGATATATAAAGTATCGCTGACCCGGTGGTTGGCCGAATGGTTAGCGTACCTGCCTTTCAACCAACAGGCCTGGAAAATACCATGCAAATCGGCCAGAGAGCACACGCTAACAGACAAAAATCTACTAGTGGGCAGTAAGTGAAAGATCAAGCAGTGTAGACAGTGGGTGTTGTAAATGCACTCCTGCAATGAGTCCTTGGAGATGTCATAATAATAATAATCTCTGTGTTGTTTCTTTTTCGTGAATAAGATTCAGCATAATATCGTACTCATAGCCTCTTAACCGCATCCATGTTATTTAGTTGATGCAGTTAATTTTGGCTGAACTATCGAATACCTTGATCTCTTAAATGAGTTATATTTGATTTAACCGAGTTTCCATTACTTCGATAGTCTGAATTTTGTTTCTGAGAGATGATAGATGTAGTAGAGGTTAACTTTGATTACTTTGAAAACTATTAAGAAATACGTAAATTAAACACATGTGAACGTAAACGTTTTAAGTTTACGTTCACAAAACAGTGAAATAGTTATCGGATGAAAACCATGGGTGGCATGCCCTGCAGAAAAAAAACATGCAATTTGAAAATTATGAGTGTAATATATTTCTTGAAATAATCTTATTTTGACAGTAAAATTACAGGTTTTTCTCAATAATGAACACTAGGGGCTTTGACTTCTTAGTTAGTGACGCGCTAAAACAAGTTATAACGTGTAATCGAAATATAGAGATAGATTTCAGTGTGGTTCACTCGGATTAAACAATCTTCTAACAGCAGATCCAAAAGGTGAACACGCTAATGAAGGAAGATATTGTTCGAAGTCGGTCGGGGAATGAAATGCGTCGCATATACGGCCAGATATAATTTCCATAGTGAATAAAAATATAACTGTAATAGTTTACTAAAACGCGGCTTACTTGATACGCTCGTGTGTTGTAACTCGTTTTCACTGCATATGTTAACATCGTCATGCGGTTCGAGAGTGCAGAACTGATTAAAAACGAGACAAGTAAATGAGGGAGAAATTACAGTGTTTACTTGGATGGAGGATCGGGTCACTGTAGCTTGCTCCGACAATCAGGATGGCGTATAATTCTGTAAACTAGATGTCTAATGGGCAGTCTTATGGATTACTGCTCAAGTGCTGATCACTGGGAAGGATATTAAAACTTATTCGGTGTTCATCCTCCCTTTTAGATGGCCGTTGCAAGAGGTGTCTGTGACCCACCGACTTTCAAAAGAAGTGTCTGTATAGAAGGGAGCTGCGACTAATTTATACTGGTACAAAAAATATACAAAATTATATAAACCGATCTTAAGCTTGAAATAAACTGATATCAAGAATACAATAAATAGGGAATCCGAGCGGATATCGAAATTGAGTTTCGATATTCCTTGACAAAAATGGTCTTTCATAAGTATTCCGTTGAAGAAACGACGGAACATCCGATGTGCTATTGGAAAAGACCTGAATTCGATTCTCGTCATGACGAATGGAACCTTTATACGGGCGTGTTTAATTGAAGGTGGGTTAGCCGATCTCATACTGAAATAGCAAAGCTTTTCGTCCAGAAAACAGGCAAAAATTCTCTGTAGTGATTGAATAATTACGTAAGAGAGCGATGAATCCTCGGTTACGTGGAGGTGTTATGAAATGATAAAGATTTTTGAGTCAACAATAATCAAATGTCTGTTGGATGAATGCTGCTTGTGTAAACTTCCAATATCGGAAGTTGAGAAATCTGAAACATCACAAAAGAGCATAAATGAAATTACTTGGAAGATAAGCAAAGATATCACACTCAACAAAGGAAATATTAAACAATAATGACAAAATCTAAGCGTATTTCCTGGACCCTTTATTCCAACAACTTTTTTTTGGGGGGGGGGGGGGAATTCAATCTGCCAGAAGTTTCATGTAGTCCTTTGACACCAGTGAGTTTCTTCTACTTAAAGATTACTAGAATAATGAAACATATGTATAAATTTCTGTGTTTTTGTCCTGCGAATATGCTTTTGACAGCTGATTTCCCTTCCTCTCCTCCCAGGAATATTATATATATATATAGTTTATATCACTGAGACTTGATCACTCAGTATGTGGCAGTCGATTTGATTGAGTACCGGCAGGGAAAAAGCCCTGCTTGCTTGTTCTAGTAAGTCTGTGGACCACATTGAAGAAGGAATATTTTCTTCCACACAAGATCAGTTTATATTTTCATTTGTGTCCAATAATGATTTCTTCTTCTTCAGATATAATCCCCCTTATGTCAAACTACTTTGACAACTACGAACAAAGCCTTCATTTCATCACTGACGGCTGTTGGGTTCAATTCCTGCTCAGGCATTGATGTTTCTGTGGCGTAGCTGAGGGTGGAACAATAGTATTTCAACTCCCCTCTCATTTCTGCTCTCGTTGAGAGGGCGGCAAAACTAACGCAAATACCATTTTGGGAACAATGAAACACTTTGATTACATTGTTTGTGATGACTCGCTACTGAATATATTCCGTAAATGTCATTCTCCAGTAAAACGTGTGCTCTTTTGAAAATAATTACTAGGGGAGAAACAGTAATAAACACTCTTCCCTGGCGAAACATTGCCTAATTACTTCACTGGATGTTTGTAAAAGTGTGAGAAACTGGTGTTAGTGCAGATTTATCCATAAAATAAACCTGGAGATGGGGAGGAGAATGTTTTCAAGTAGAATCCAAGAAACGGAGAACAAGTATTTCTTTCATTGACTCTCGTCATAAAGGACTTTCCTCTAAGAGTGTTCGATGTGAAATCATTCTTTTATATAGGATGCAATGGATCACAAACTGTCCAGTGAGAAGATAAACCGTTCAACATCTTTTATGAACTCTTAAAACTTTTTTAAATGAGAAGTACACTAAAACATTTAACACCGCAACATACCAGTGAAAGCTCACTTCCCTTCACTCCTAAATTTCGTGCCAGCCAACGTTGAAGATGGCCGTGACGAATATGGAGAAAGATTCAAAGGTTCTGTTTATTCATTTGTGTGTGGGGAATGGAATCTGAATATGTTAAAACTGTCTGGAGACGAATGGCCAAGATGATGAGTGGTCCGTGGAATGCTCCCTGTTAGGATAGATTGAGGGTTTGTGGATTGCAAAATTTGGCGATAAAGGGTGTGGGATGGGATATGATAGAAACATTTAAGTTATATCAAGGGGTGTACAAAATACTACGATACTATTAATACAGTACTAACTTCCTATCGACAGTTTTCCGACTTAGAACACAAACATATGATCTTGCAAACAGCAGACTAACTGCATCAATCACTTACATCTTCAGCTTCCTGCGAATCTTTCATCTATCATCCAACACCTTTTTCGCTAACCTCTCCACTCCAATTCTCTTTGATTTAAGTGATTATACTATTAGTTCTGTTCGCATATCCTTGAGTGTTAATAGCGTCAAATTCCTTTGTAATATCTTGATATTTTAAATATTGTTCTGTCATTGATAACATCTGTTCACTGGAATAATTTTTCTGGGAGATCTCACATTTGTGATCACAAGTCTTTGATCAAGTGCTTTATTTCTAACCCAAACCCAACTTCCAGATCCATAACTTAAAACTAATTTGTTCACTCAATGACTTGTATTAGTGCTTTGGCTAATTTCTTTCTTATTCCATATAAATGTATTCAGCTAGCTCTCAGCCATGCCAGCTTTGATAATTCTGTTTTCTATTTCCAGTTTTAAATTCTATTTTCACTAAAAATCCTGTCTAAATGGTAATAGTAGATCGAAAGTTGAAGTGCAAGGATGATATAGCAAGAAGTTGAAACAAACATTGATATGTATGGATATAGAAGTCATTTCGACTCTTTGGCCACACCTGGACTACTGTGCTCAGATTTGATGTCCTGGGTTCCATAGGGATAAAGAAGCTGCAAAGAAGAATTATAAAGACGATATCTAGATGGAAAACAGATTACGAGTATGTGGATGGTAGACAGAATCAAGGGGGAGGGTGATGATATGATAGATATCTATAAACTTTTGAATGGGTGTTATAGGATATCAGTTAATATTTATTTCATATTAGAGGACAAGGGGACATCCGTGGAAGCATTTTTAAGTTTATGTGCAGTTAAGAAAGGGGTAACAGCTAGATTTTTCTTTCATAGAGATGTGAGTGGGGAAGAGTTTGCCTCTTGAAGTGGTGAGTGCATCTAGTGTGAATGAGTTTAAGAAAAGGTATAGCAGCTGGTGTGGTTGATGTATGCCCTCCCTCAATGAGTCCTTTTCTCCCTTTAGTTCTAATAACGTCCCGTTTACTCTGTATAATTTTTAGGTTTTCCAAATCGCCATTTGGCTTAGAGATTGTCTGGATCAGATTTTTAATTTATTTGGCCTGAGTGCAGCTTGTTCTTCGTGTTTCTTAGCCTCTTCTCAAGTACGCTTGCATAAATCTAACCTGCAATACTCAGTAGGGCAATCCCTCTGGAATTCTGGCATTCCGTTTTAGTTCCCTATTTATAGCTGGGTACTATGATTGCTCTACTCCAGTTATCTGGAATTCAGCTTTCTGAATCATGCACTGCAGCCACTGTAAAACATTTAATTCGACTACATACGCTCAAATATAAACTACTCTATCTGCATTTCCACATTTCACGCTTTAGATGCCGTTTTCTACGTCAAGTATCAATATGTATTCCGAATGCATTCCTCGCGAATAGTTTCTATCTCCGTTCAACAATATGTCAAAGTAATTGCTCCAAACATCTCACAGTTTTTTATCATCTCTGATTCCTTTTACAGTATTCTTCCCTTCATTTCTAAGCTTTTCAACATCATATTGAACAAGGTGGGAAAATGCCACCTTCCTGATATTTGTTATACGCTGCTTGGAAGTCAACGGACACCCCATGGGCAAGGTGCATTGTGCCATGCAACAAGTCGTGTTTGTAGCCAGTATAAATTGGAGGAATGTGATACTCCTAAGTCAAAGCAATTGTGTCCGGGTGAAATGGCTTCCAGAAGGGAACTGAACGGAGTTTGAAAGAGGCGTTGTGATAGGATGCCATGTTGCAGACCTATCTATTTGGCAAATTGGGCCATCTCGGGTTAACAATCAGTGATACCATAGTGAGATGGAAGCGCAGGGAGTCGACTATAAGTGCTACCCACAGTAGGCAATCTACCACACTCACCGAACGTGCCCATAGGTGCTCGAATGATAGTATGTAAAAACTGCCATTCGTTTACAGACGCATTGAATGCCGAGTTCCAGGCATCGACTGGAACACGAATGTATCCCAAAACATTCGGAACCGATGCTCACAATATGCAAGCATTTATCAGTATTATAAGCTTTTCTCCAAAATTTCCCAACACCTTTCTCTATTGTAGTATTTATTGTCTACTCTGCTTTTCAGATCTCCAAAAAGGATCAACTTTCCTTTATGTAAATTTTCTTTCTGTAAATAATTCGGAAAATTCCTCCACTTTTTTTTCGATAAAAACTTCCGTGAAACTATATGCACAAAAAATTTGTTCACATTCAAGGAGATTATGTTCATGCTTCGTGTTGGATATTATAGCTTCTTCTTTTCCGTGACAATAACATATTGCATATGTTGCGCAGAAACATTTCGCCGTTTTGGGTCTTTGTTTTGGTAATTCAGTGATGTCGACTTAACATTTCTCTAATTTTATGTTTGTTTTGGTGCTGCTTTTGTGCAGAGAGAGACTAATTTTATAACAAAGTCAGTTTATACATAAATTTCACAACTCCTGTTGTGGAGGCTTAGCATATTAGGACAGCGGATGAGCTGATAGTTAAAAATTTGTTTCCAGGGCGGAACCTACTCTGGAACAAGATCCTGCAAGCAGAATGGAACCGAGAAGGCTTTGGTTTATTGAGCAGGAGAATCAAATTGACCACCCACAGTAGGTTTTATACTTTTGTGGCTGGGATTCGCGTGAAAAGTGTGGGGAGCTTACCAATAAGGAGCCTATTAACATTTCTTTTTTAATCGCTCAGAGAAATCAAAGAGACGCAGGTTCAGTGGGTTTACGGATCTTGAATGGTATAACTGCCGCTTCCTGTGTTTATGATAGGCTTAATGGAAAGTGGAAGAATATTTGACAGCTCAGTCAAACAATTCCCACGAATATACGATTTTGTCATATTGTGTGTGTCCACCGTCCAGCCATATTTTAGAAGAGTTTAGAAGACAAAGTATATTTAGGATGATGTTCGGTTTACCACGCTAAACATGTGAAGGACATTGGGTAACTTTTTCCAGAGTTGATAGCCAGTGTGATAAAAACAATATCATAAGCACCAAGTTATTTTTGAGGAAACTACAAATACATCTGTTTATGCTAAAAGTATCACGGTAAAATTATAAAATGTGAGCAACTTATTTAAATAAACATGACCTTACCATCCTTGTGAAATGGGATTGTCATGCATTTTTCCCTGTGCTCAGACTAAAAGTAATATATTCAGTTCAGCTGAACACTCTTTTAGCATCAGTCCTTATTGCAATATTCATATTATTCAACTTTTCAACAGCTCTAGTACCTTCTTATACACACCTGAGTTTCTTCCTCCAGTGTAAACCCAGGCTTTAAGCTCTACGTTGCATACATTGGTTGAAGATTAGAGAAGTTGGTAAGAGTTCTTACCAACTTCTCTAAAATCTTCACTACCACATGAGCTATACTGATAGGTCGGTAGTTAGACATCAGTTTTTTCACCACCCTTGTACAATGGAACTATCATACATTCCTGTGGTATCATTCCTGAGATAGGACTCATGTTATACAAACATGTGAAAAGCCTAGCCAATTAGTCTGAACATTTCTTTAGCACATGGTCTGATATTCCATCTGTCCCTATAGATAAATTCTTCTCCAAGTTATGCAACAGCTCTTCAACCTCATTTTCACGAAACTCTAACTCTTCATAGAATGTAGCACTATGTTACCTACACCTGGCTGATATATATCTTAGCAAAGTGAACGCTCATTTTTTTAATTCTAAGTTTCGTTAAACGTTTTTCCACTTTTTCTGTCATCGGAAATGTCGAGATATTTCCAATGGCAGCTAATCCTCGGATAAATTATCATCACTTGCAGCAATGCTTTTGCTCATCGGGACAAAAAAAAGTTGTAACATTTTAATTTGAGCTTTAGACGCTGCCCTGTTGTGACGAGTTTTTGATGCCATTCTTAATAGTAAAAACTAATATTTCTACAATTATGTTATTAAATGCTGTAATACAATAATTACACTGAACTACACCAATATATCTAAGAAAACTCAGTAAGTTAATAAAAGTCGCAAATCTTTCAGGAGCTTCCTACCAGCATGCCTTACATTATCTTACAAACCAAAAACTGGATTAGAAATAAATCAGTACCAAGACTAGAGTTCTCAGAAAAATTAGATTGAAGAAATAGCATCATATTAAAAATGAATATTTTTAATATTCATGTTTATTCATTCATCATGTTAAAAATGAATATTTTTAATATGATGCATATTAGATGAGAAAGGAACTTGATCGCTGGGAACTAGTAAAACAGGAGAAAAACTGAGATGCAAGTGAGTGCCTTAGCAAACCAAAATAAGAAATCTAACAATAATGCCATTTAATGATAATCAGGTAATGAAAATTATGTCTGCATCACAGCCTATGCCTGTGTAGCTCAGTGGAAGTGGTGCTTGCATCCTCTGTACTAGGCAGCACAAAGACAAGTTCAAGTCTGGTTGCCAACTTGAGCAACTTTTTGAAGACCTTCATCGACCGCTTCCTGAGTTAGTCGAGCTCTGGCACGGGAAAGTGGTTTTTTTTTCTTCCCAGAAACTCGTTTTTTTTTTTTTTTTTTTTTTTTGTCCTATAAAATAAAGAAAATCGACCGTAGAACCCACATTATTTCAGACAGTAACATATCCTGTTAGGGTTAGGTACCAAGAGATGGCAGCACTTGCTTGCCCATCTCTTCATCAGTGCCACTTATAATTAGTGATCAATATGGGCCAGCCATCTCTGATAGGATACCAGTGTAGATTGAACTGCTCACCCAGTCTCCAGAAGCTAAGAGACACAAAACTCAACTGAGACAACTTCACCCATACTTTTTCCAGACATTCCTTCACTGGTCACTTCTGTTTTACAAAGAGAAGTTTCACCTTTGATAATGCAAACTATTATAGAATTTAAGCAATCTTCCATAAAGGCTTTTTTTTTTTGCTAAGTATTTATTTAAAAAAGTGTTGGTTATGAAACTTACACACTGTGTGCCTAATATTTGACACACAGTTTGAAAGAAAGCATTACTGATTATGGGTGATCGACCACAGAAGTATAAAGGAGATAAAATGTGTATTAATAGCTTAGTACAAACATAATACTGAAATTAAGTGGGTTTACAATATTCATGTTATGTTGAAATGAAATACATTTTACTAAACCAGAAAGACTACATAAAATGTTATTTTTTTTATTGTCGTCGTACCTTTTTGAGAACTATACAGTTAGTAAAAAAAATATAATATACAAAAATGAACATCAGTCAAATGGTATCCATTATTAGCACCTTTTACAGTAATTTGCTGAAATGCACTCACTGATACAATACAAAAGTTCTGTAATTACTACAAAGCATGGACTGCAAGAAGTCGTAATAAAGGCCAGATCTCTTCTTTGTCCAAAATATTTTTATATGTTAAAAACTGCACACATAGCCTCTATGCTATCATAGAGAGATGTGACCTCAAGTTTTTTTTTGTGACTAATTCTCTCTCTCTCACACACACAAAATAATTACTTCAATACACAAATATTACTATTTCTTAAAAATGAACTTATGCAATTTCATTCTAATTGCTGTTAATGAAATCAGTCTTCATTAACAGCATTGTGCATCTTTTAATAATCGTAAATTAGTTTTTTTTTTTTTAATTCCAAGATTGCTTACTAGGGGAAGTTAGCCTAAGAAATCATTTGCTATAGTGAATTTTCTTTATGCTTGGTAAAATTTTTACAATAAAAATTAAAGTCAACTCTCAACAATTTAAGTTGTATGCTTTGAAATATTTAGTTGATACAACTCTTCTTTTTTTTATTTATAAAATGATACTAAGTGAAAGAGCCTGCAATTTTTAAAAATAATGAACATGTTATAACTTACATTGATGAAACAAGAGATTTTAATAACGTGGGAAAATGTCAATGATAATAGTAACAAAGTTGAAATATTTACAAAAGTGTATAACACATACAAAAAAAAAAATTTTTATATTACAAAACCAGAGCTATACGTGAACCCTATAACAGGTAGTGTACAATATTATATACAAAATCAAACGTTGTGAGGTTTATGCTATACAACACTGTATAAGCATAATTAGTGGTGGCACAATGTGGTCCATGACTTAGACAAAAGACTCTTCTCCACTGTTTTTACTCTCTAATGAATTAGTTCGACACACTGAGCAAGGATCAGCTTGATCCATTTCATCCTTTCCTGAACACAGATTGCTACATTTTGATTCTACATGATATAAAGTGAGGTTCTGCTTGCCTTGCTGAGGAGAGCTAAAAATAGTTCTTAACTGAGCTACACTCCAGCTGATTTCTTTACGAAGGTCTTCTGGAAGCTCTTCTTTTTGAATTTGAGATTTTACAGCTACTTTCTGTCCATACCCTCGAGTTTGAGCAATCTGAGCATCAGTTACATGAACAGGAGGAAGCTGTCGCAATCTAGAAGAATGTCCTTCGTTGTGCATGGACTGTGCATTATTCCTTGCTTTTGGTGAATTTCTAACTGCTTCTTTATCATTTGAAACTTTTGCTGGTACAGCATAGTGGGTCTCTTTCAATACATCTGCCTGCTGATACCTCTGCACAGATTTTTCATACAGTTCACAAGCTTTTGCAACAAACTTAGTTTGTGTTTGACTGGATGCACTCTTTGAAGGAGATGTCTGTAACTGCCGAATAATTGTCCTCCTATTAAGGGCTTCCTGATAACTTGGTGGTTCTAAGCGTTTGTTTGTTATAGATGATGGCGAATATACATTCTGGCCAGAGCATTTACTGTTATTTGATCCCTGAGAAGTTTGAGATCTGTTTGATCCTCTCAACCTCTGTACATCATGGGGCGAAGTTGATAGCTGTGAATGTGTACTTGAGTCAGAAGATGAGCTGCACACACTACTAACACGTGGCGATGTATGATACATGTTATACAAATCACTGTGAGAATAAGAAATGTCTTGCACCCGAGAGTTACTGCGCGATACATGTGGTGTACTCTCATCACTTGACACTAATGACAGATCACTAGACTCGCAAGTTTGCTCAAGTTCATCAATTTTTGATGCAGACTGACTTCGCTTCCAGTCAGTACTACCTCTTGTCTGTGATGCAAACCATACAGCATTACGATCAGGAGATGGGGATGATTTTTTATTTAAAGAATCCTTTTCTACTTGTTGAAAAGCTGGTGCTTCACATGATGGAGAAAGACCATGTTGTCGGTCGGATAGTGCACCTATTAGATGAAGGCTCTCTTCTGAAGTACTTCGTCGAAGAATTACACTTGACATTTCTTCTAGAGGTTCCACCTCTGACATAACTGATCTTTCAGAGCTAGTTCTCTCCCGAGCCTCTCTTCTGGTATTATTTTTGGGTAACAATGATCCTGACCTATGTAACAAGTCTTGCCTCATGCTATATCCATATGACTTAGAATGGTGAAGGGGAACATGATCATCTTCATAGGTATCACTATGTGTAGGAAATGACTGAGAATGACAAACACTTAAGGGAGGTTTACAATGTTCCATTCCATGCTTCTTCTTACGCACAACATCATGACATGACCCATCAATGCTTATGCCAGCACTTCTTGCATACACACTGAATGGCTCTAGTCCTGCAGAATCTAAATGAGGAACACTTTTTGTTATTGCAGATCCATTTGGCCTTCGTATGTCTCCACTACTGGAAGTTTCACTCTCAATATCCTCTTCAGGAGTGTAAAGCTGTGTATCACTTAGTGTTAAACCTGAATCTCTACTTAAGTTAGTCAAAGACATCTTGTTTTTGCATGGAAGTTTGGGACTTTGTTCACCCTCATCCATAAAATCACGGTCCAGGCTATCAATAGATGAATCATCTCTACGATAACCACCTGCATAAGAAAAATATTGTTAGTATGGAATTAAAAACATCAGAATCTTTATATTAATTTAGAACAATTAAATGGATTACATTACTAAGATCAATAATACGTAAATTTCTTTCCAGCATCAAAATAAGTGATAAATCATGCATGACTCATATCTCAAAATTAAAAAAAAAAAAAATGCATGCCATTGTTTATGAAAAAATACATTTATATTTGATTGGAATAATTTCTGGGATTCAATTAAATGACAATGCACAACTGCATTATATTGGAGCACAAATTTGTTTCTCCAAGTTCCAACTGTAAATGAACATTAAAAAAATTTCTGTGCATAACTTCAGTTTGAATTGAACTTGTTAAAGATAAAAGAGGATCTACTATCTCAGCAGAAAATATCATAAATTAGTGGTATGTGTTGCTTCTCATCAAATTAAAACTAACATTGTCTAAAATTGTGGACTTTCTATATGAATCCCATCCACAAAATGTTACAAACCTATAACACATTAGATAATCTAGAAATCCCTCTAGAGATCATAACAAGTAATCTCTGGAGTAGCATTTCCATTACTACCACTCAAGGAAAAAATTGGAGGTATTAAAGAGATGAAATCTGAGCATAACAATTACACTACTGAATCATTTTCTCCATTTTTAAGCCATTAAATGATTGCTCACAAGTTTTGTGTGTCGTCATTCCCTGATTTAAAACTTTCCTTAAAATTTATATTCTGTATGTAAAATAGGGAACCAAGATTCAGAGGTTTGTTGACCAGCAAATGAATGATAGTCTTCCTCTGGGTCATTTTCCTGCCAACCTGGCAGAGAACACTTGTTTTGCTAATCTTTCCTCGCCCATTCTATTCAAGTGACCATACCACCTGAGATTAGCTACGGTGGTATGGTCACTTGAATAGAATAAAATTCCTAATATCCTCGTTTTTAATATGATATTGCCATTGATGCCATCTGTTCACGCCCCTAATCTTTCTCAGGACTCTCATATCTGCGGTCTGTAGTCTTTGGTCAAGTGTTTTACTTCTGACCAAGCTCACAGATCCATAAGTTAAAACTGGTTTGAACACTGTCTTGTATACAGTTAATTTAGTGTTCCGACTAACTTCTCTCTTACTCCATATGAATTTATTCAATTGACTTCCTACCATACCAGATTTGTTGATTTTGTTGTCTATTTCCATATTTAATTTACCATCTTCACTAAAAATTGTGCCTAAGTAGCTGAAATGTTTTACTTGTTCCACAGGTTCTCCATTCACAACACAGTTGACATTTTCAAACAATTCTGCCTATTTTCATTGTCTTTGTCTTCTTATTGGTGATTTCATACCATATCTATTACAACAGTTATTCGATTTAGTTAGGGAATCTTGCAGACTTGTAGCGGATTTATTTAGAAGTATAGCATCGTCCACAAAGCATCAACATCTCCATTTCTGATATCATGTTTAATACCACTTTCCTTCATAATGTGATCCATATAGATAATGAATAACAGAGGGGATAATATACATCCTTGTCTCACACCAGATTTAACATTAAACCACCTTCCTGTACTTCCTTCAATTATAACTTTATTCGACTTATAACTCAAATAAAGACTAAATATTGCTTGGTATATTGTCCCATTGACACCATATAACTATAGTGTATTGAATAGCTTATCTCTTGGCACCTTGTATATGAGTCTTCCAAATCAAAAAAAACTTAAATACAGACCTTTGTTATATTCCCATGCTTTCTCAACTATTTGTTGTAAAGTGAAGATCTGATCCTGACAGCCTCTATTTAGCCTGAATCCAGCTTGTTCTTCACCAAGTTTTTCTTCCACAATTCTTCTCAACCGTTTCTCAAGTATACTGGTATAAATCTTGTCCGTAACACTCAGTAGGGAAATATCTCTGTAATTCTCACATTCAGTTTTATTTCCCTTTTTATATATGGGTACTATTAGAGCTCTACTCCAATCATCAGGAATTTGTCCCTCTGTCCAGGCCTTCTGAACTATGCAATGCAGCCACTGTAAGACTTTTATACCAAAATACTTCAGCATTTCTGGTCGAATATCATCTACTCCTGCTGCCTTTCCACATTTCAAGCCTTTGATGGTTTTTTTCTACTTCAAGTATGGATATGTATTCCTGACTGTAAGCCTGTTGAGTGTTTTTTTACCACTGTGCTATCACTGCTTGTTTCATTTAGCAATTTTTCAAAGTAATTACTTCCTACGTCAAGGATATCTTTTTCTCCCATTTTCACATTACCTTTATCATCCCTAACTCCTTTTACAGCACTCTTTCCTCCATTTCTAAGCTTCTTCAACAACCTCCAGAATATCTTACCACCTTATTGATATTTATTTTCTATGTTCTTGCCAAAGTCCTCCCATGAATTTTGTTTAGGTAGTTTTACACACTGTTTCGCTTTCTTACATTTGTCTCTGTATTCTTTAAGTGCACAAGCTGACTTATTTGCCAGTAACTTTTGATATGCTTTCTTCTTTTCCTTCACTGCCTCTTTAACTTCCTGTGTCCACCATGGAGTTCTGATTTTCTATCCTTGCAGACAACCTCACCACATGCCTCTCTGGCTGAATCAATCGGGGTTTTCTTCAAGGCTTGCCACCGAATCTCCAAGGTTGGTTCCTGTTCTCAAACTCTTTCATTTTTTCTTCAATAATCTTTGTGTATTTTAGTCTACAGTTCACATCTGAGAGCTGCTCAACTTTTATTTGCTTTAAAACTTTCTTACGTGCTCTTCTTTTCAATATGAAATTTAATTTTATTCTGCTCAAGACTAAATAGTGATCACTTCCAATTTCAAATCCTCTGTACATTCTGGTGTATTGCACCAGAGAGAAAACATCACTATCAACTCAATGAGACTTTTCTTATTCCTTGCCTCTTTTCTCCATGTGAATTTGTGCACATTTTTATGTTGGAACATGGTGTTATTAATAACCAGTCCATGCCCTCAGCAGAAATCCACCAGGTATTTGCCATTATTATTAGCTTTGTTCTTTTCTCCAAATTTTCCCAAAACATTTTTGATTTATTTTATTTAGATCCCCAAGAAGGACCAACTTTTCCTTTTTCACTGTGTCAGTAGCTTTCTCTAGAGCCTCAAAAAATTCCTCCACATCTATCTTAGTAGAGCCTTCTGTGGGACCATAGGCACAAATAAGTCTCATTGTGCAGTTGCCCATTCTGATATTTGACCACATCACTCTACTTGAGTGATGTGGGCAAATACCTGCCAATCAAGAAGATTAGCCTCGTATTTAGTGTTGAATACTATGGCTACTCCTTCTTTTCCTTGACTGTCATTGCCTGAATATAACATTTTGTATTTATTGCTCAGAAAGATCTCACCATTTTTTGTCTTTTTTGTTTAAGTCACCCCTATTATGTAAATCTGGTACTTATCCAATTCCTGAGCTAGCTCCATTCCTTTGCCATTCAGGCTTCTTATGTTGATGGTACCGATCTTTAACTCTGGTGATGTTGAGTTGGGGTGTGCTTTCAGATTTGTTCCAGTAGCTGACTTTTCGCTGTTTGCCCTGGTTCCCTGGCAAAAACAACAGGGACCTTGTTTAACCGGGCAATGCCCCAGCCAGCATGCAATTTTGTCATGTTGTACCATCATTTTGTATATTGGTTTAAGCCAATAAGAATACAATTTGGTCGGCTAAATCCCAAATTGCCACCCCATCCTCTTTCGTTCAGTATCCAGGTAGATACCCAACAGGGTACACCACGAGAAGGTGAGGATTGGACATTAAGAAGATAATAAGAAGTAGTCCTGGTCGGTTCTCTGCTTTCCTTTAAAGGCTATGTGGAGGTCTCCTTTACAGCTTTGACCCTTAAGCACCCCTTATATTTTATCTTATTTGTGGTATAGACTGCAGGCAGTCAACAAGAGCATTCCAGAACTACTTAAGGAAGTAAATGAACTCAGAACACTGATAAGGACATTAATAACAAGAAGAGACAGATGGATTAGACATCTCTTATGACATAAAAGTCTGACAAGAAGAATAATAGAAGGCAAAATCAAAGGAAAAACAGAAAAAGAAAGACCAAGGAAAAGATACATTGATCAAATAAAATAAAAGAAAGCACTGTACTAAAAACATACTATGAAATAAAGAGAAAAGCAATCAGAAGAGAATGGAAGGAAATGCTGCTGAGCTACTAGTCATAAGACTGATGCAATAGAAGAAGAATTAAAGATGTCAGGAAAAGTAGATAGCTGCAATATAGAAACTCCTGCTTCTTCAAGTACTTGGTCTTCTTCCTACTGTCAAACCTTTCTTCTCCCATTCGCTTTAGAGCTATGGTCTCCTACTCTCAACTGTTGAATGCTGATGTCAAAGTCCTCATAATATCTTCATGTGCACTCATTGTGATCTAGTCTTTGTTAAACTGTTTTATTTCCAACCCAAATTTTAAATCCATAAGTAAAATTTCGTTTGAACACCATCTTGTTTACCTAGTGTTTAGCAAATTTCTCTCTTATTCTATTGTCTCTATCCATATTGTTTCTTTCTTTACTAACTTTACTAACAACTGCACCTGAATGACTTATTTGTTCTCCACATGAAGTAAGAGAGAAGTCTCACTGTGGATTGACAAGGATGTGTGTGTGTAAGAGCTTTCACTAGATGAAAGTCTTATATATTATGCACATAAAATATAATGCCACTTTCCTTCGTTGCGTGATCCATAAAGATGATGAATAAGAGTGGAGATAGTATGCACCCTGGCTTTACATTAAACCATCCTTCTGTATCTAAATTTGACTTTGATAAATATGACTCTGTATTGCTGACTATATGCCTCAATTTAATTTTAGCATTTTGAACAACTTTTCTATTGGCACCTTCTCCAGAATTTAAATAACAAGAATCTGTAATATTCCCATAATTTCTCATTTTAAAGTGAAAACTTGAATCTGGCTTGTTCTTCCACATGCCTTAGGAGAGAATAAGGTATGCTGCATAAATTTTACCCTGGAACACTCACAGAAAGTCTCCCATTTGCTTGATTTTCATAGATATTTACTATTAAATATCTCCTGATGATCATAAAGTTCTTATACCTGTTCCGGTTAGAACATTTCTGGTGGAATATCTATTCCACCAGGGGTGCTTAAGGGTCAAAGCTGTATAACTGAGAGGAGACCTCCACATAGCCTTTAAAGGAATGCGGAGAACCGACCAGGGCTTCTGACCTAATGTCCAATCCTCACCTTCTCGTGGTGCACCCTGTTGGGTATCTACTTTGATACTGAACGAACGAGGATGGGCTGGCAATTTGGGATTTAGCCGACCAAATTGTATTCTTATTGGTTAAACCAAAATAAAAAATGATGGTACAACATGACAAAATTTCATGCCGGCTGGGGCGTCGCCCGGTTAAACAAGTCCCCCGTTGTTTTCGCCAGGGAACCAGGGCGAACAGCGAAAAGTCAGCTACTGGAACAAATCTGAAAACAAACCCCAACTCAACATCACCAGAGTTAAAGATCGGTACTATCAACGTAAGAAGCCTGAATGGCAAAGAAATGGAGCTAGCTGAGGAATTAAATAAGTACCAGATCGACATAATAGGGGTGACTGAAACAAAAAAGACCAAAACTGGTGAGATCTTTCTGAGCAATAAATACAAAATGTTATATTCAGGCAATAACAATCAAGGAAAAGAAGGAGTAGCCATAGTATTCAACACAAAATACGAGGCTAATCTTCTTGAATGGCAGTCAGTCTCCAGTAGAGTAATGTGGGCAAATATGAGAATGGGGAACTGAACAATGAGACTTATTTGTGCCTATGGTCCCACAGAAGGTTCTACTAAGGTAGAAGTGGAGGAATTTTTTGAGGCTTTAGAAAAAGCAACTGACACAATGAAAAAGGAAAAGTTGGTCCTTGTTGGGGATCTAAATAGTAGAGTAGGAAATGATTGTGAGACATACAAAAATATTTTGGGAAAATTTGGAGAAAAGAGCAAAGCTAATAATAATGGCAAATATCTGTTGGATTTCTGCTCAGGACATGGACTGGTTATTACTAACACCATGTTCCAACATAAAAATGTGCACAAATTCACATGGAGAGAAGAGGCTAGGAATAAGAAAAGTCTCATTGACTATGTTATTGTTGATAGTGATGTTTTCTCCCTGGTGCAGGACACCAGAGTGTGCAGAGGATTTGAAATTGGAAGTGATCACTATTTAGTCTTGAGCAGGATAAAATTGAATTTCATATTGAAAAGAATAACATGTAAGAAAGTTTTAAAGCGAATAAAAGTTGAGCAGCTCTCAGATGTAAACTGTAGACTAAAATACAGAAATATTATTGAAAAGAAAATGAAAGAGTTTGAGAACAGGAATCAAACCTTGGAGATTCAGTGGCAAACTCTGAAGGAAACATTGATTGATTCTGCCAGAGAGGCATGTGGTGAGGTTGTGTGCAAAGATAAAAAAATCAGAACTCCCTGGTGGACACAGGAAGTTAAAGAGGCAGTGAAGGAAAAGAAGAAAGCATATCAAAAGTTCCTGGCAAATAAGTCAGCTTTTACTCTTACAGAATACAGAGACAAATGTAAGAAAGCTAAACAGTGTGTAAAACTAGCTAAACAAAAGTCATGGGAGGACTTTGGCAAGAATATAGAAAATAAATATCAAGAAGGTGGCAAAATATTCTGGAGGTTGTTGAAGAAGCTTAGGAATGGAGGAAAGAGTGCTGTAAAAGGAATTAGAGATGATAAAGGTGAAATGAAAACAGGAGAAAAAGATATCCTTGAAGTATGGAGTAATTACTTTGAAAAACTGCTAAATGAAACAAGCAGTGATGACAGCACAGTGATAAAAAACACTGACCAGGCATGCAGTCAGGAATACATATCCATACTTGAAGTAGAAAAAGCCATCAAAGGCTTGAAATGTGGAAAGGCAGCAGGAGTAGATGATATTCGACCAGAAATGCTGAAGTATGGTGATATAAGAGTCTTACAGTGGCTGCACAGCATAGTTCAGAAAGCCTGGACAGAGGGATGAATTCCCGATGATTGGAGTAGAGCTCTCATAATACCCATATATAAAAAGGGAAATAAAACTGAATGCGAGAATTACAGAGGTATTTCCCTACTGAGTGTTCCTGGCAAGATCTATGCAAGTATACTTGAGAAACGGTTGAGAAGAATTGTGGAAGAAAAGCTTGGTGAAGAACAAGCTGGATTCAGGCCAAATAGAGGCTGTCAGGATCAGATCTTCACTTTACGACAAATAGTCGAGAAAGCATGGGAATATAACAAAGATCTGTATTTAAGTTTTGTCGATTTGGAAAAGGCATATGACAAGGTGCCAAGAGAGAAGCTATTCAATACGCTGCAGTTGTATGGTGTCAATGGGGCATTATATCAAGCAATACTTAGTCTTTATTTGAGTTGTGAGTCAGCAGTTAGAATTGAAGGAAGTACAGGAAGATGGTTTAATGTTAAATCTGGTGTGAGACAAGGATGTACATTATCCCCTCTGTTATTCATTATCTATATGGATCACATTATGAAGGAATGTGGTATTAAACATGATATCAAAATTGGAGATGTTAATGTCAGCTCTTTGCTTTATGCGGATGATGTTATACTTCTAAATAAATCCGCTACAAGTCTGCAAGATTCTCTGACTAAATTGAATAGCTGTTGTAATAGATATGGTATGAAGGTCAGCAATAAAAAGACAAAGACAATGAAAATAGGCAGAATCATTGAAAATGTCAACTGTGTTGTGAATGGAGAACCTGTGGAACAAGTAAAACATTTCAGCTACTTAGGCACAATTTTTACTGAAGATGGTAAACTAAATATAGAAATAGACAACAGAATCAGCAAAGCTGGTATCGTGGGAAGTCAATTGAATAAATTCATATGGAATAAGAAAGAAATTAGTCGGAACACTAAATTAGCTGTATACAAGACTGTGTTCAAACCAATTTTAACTTATGGATCTGAGAGCTGGGTCAGAAGTAAAACACTTGACCAAAGACTAGAGACTGCAGATATGAGAGTCCTGAGAAAGATTAGAGGCATGAACAGATGGCATCAATGGCAATATCATATTAAAAATAAGGATATTAGGAAAGAACTTGACATTGTCAGCATCCAGGAATGCGTTAGCAGCTAATCTCAGATGGTATGGTCACTTAAATAGAATGGGAGAGGAAAGATTAGCAAAACAAGTGTTCTCTGCCAGGTTGGCAGGAAATCGACCCAGAGGAAGACCAAGATATAGGTGGATTGATACAGTACAATGTGCCTTAGACGATAGAAATATAAGATCTGATAATGTTGGAGTTTTGACAAGTAACAGACTGATTTGGAGGAATATTGTAGATAGGAAGTTAGTAATGATGTAATTTTTCATGTAGTACTGTCTTATCCTGTACACCCCTTGAGGGTACATGGCAGGAATTTGATGATGATGATGATGATATCTATTCCAGCTTAATGAACTTTTTCTGTGTGTGTGCTTCTGGTGGCATTCTTCTAGAATATTTTCTACCACTGTTTACTTTGAAAGATTATCTCATTTAATAATTACTCCAATTTCTATGTCCTCTCTAGAAATGAAGGAAACTTTTCAATTAGCTTCCAAACATTTTGCTAACTTCTGTATCCCTACCAGTCATCCCATGACTTTTCTTTTGCTACTTTTACACTTTGTAACATGTTTCACTCTATTCTCTCAGGGTACCTGCTGTGTTATTAAGTTTCTAGTATGTTTTCTTCTTTTCCAAAACTCGCTGGCTGAATCAGTCGATGTTTTCTTCTGAGTTTGGTTCTTGTTTTCAGTCCTCCATTTTACACATGAGCTTTGATTCTTTTTAAAATTTGCTTAGATGAATGTAATTCATCTAAGCAAATCCTTGTGAATGTAATTTATTTTTAACCTGATCATAAACAGAGGGTGATGAAATAGGAAATCAAATCTCTCATATTTTCCAAATCAGCACAATATCACTATCAACAATAACACAGCGAGTCTTTTTTCCATGTGAATTTGTGCACATTATTATGTTGAAACATATTAGTAATAAGCACTCAATATCCTGAACAGAAATCAGGCCAGTGCTTACCATTGTTATTAGCTGTGCTTTTTTGCACAGTAGTTTTTTTTTTTTTTTTTCCTTCTTCAAATGCCTGGTATTCATTTCCCTCATCATTCAGATTCAAAAAAAAAAATAATAATAAATAAATAAAATAAAAAATAAAATCATTCAACTCTTATTTGTCATTGAGGTCCCTAAAAATGCCCTATTAAATCTTATTGTCAAATTTCCCCATACAAAAGTAGTATCGACTAAGTTGGTGGTGCTTATCTTCAGTTTTAATAAGGTTGAATTAGTCAGTTACTGAAACAATGGTTTTTCAGTCTGGTTTGCCTGATAAAACACCAGGGGAAATTTTATCATGTTGTACAATCATATGGTTTGGGTATAAACCAATGTGGCTTAGAATCACTGCCCTGATAATGATAGACTATCCACTGTGGTGCTATCAATTTCAACTTCAGAGGAGGAATCAACACATGTATGAAAGTTCTCTGAAAAGCACATTATACTGGAGTTTTCACAGTTCTGCAAGGATGGATGCATAGTAACAATGAGAGCCCAAACTTTGTTAGGCAAAAAATTCAAGAAGAGAGTAATGCAACCTGATACATGAGAAACATTTTTTGATCCTGTTTTTTATAGCAGTATAGTCTACAAATAGTTTGCCATCACAATTACTATGGAGTTACTAATAATGCTGATAGAAAATGAAAGAACCGAATCTTTGGAGAGTTGTGTAAAGATACAGCTTTTCAAATTATTAACAAGCCTTCAATCTGCTGATCCAAGATAAGAAGATAATGCAGCTAACCAGTGACATGTAGTAAGTTTTTTTTTTTTTTTTTTTTTTTTTTTGTGCACCACAAATTTCAGTAAATGAAATTAATTCAATATTATGCAACTGAAAAAAAAAAACTAAACTTTTAAACAGATGTTCTATTTTTGAACACTTACTTCTATACAGTGAAGTTGCTCATGGAACAAGTAATGTGACATAGCTGCTAAATAGATCAGAATGATCCTTGTAGTTGATTTATATATTTATTTTTCAGTCCCATCCATGAGAGATATCAAAATTTACAGTAAAAGGATTGTGTTAAGGCATTAACAGCTGAAGGTTGTAGTTCATCGGAAAGATGGATCCAGAAAACAGAGGAGCAGGTTTTAGTAGGTCAGCAGTTATTTGTAAACTTAACAGAAATGAGTGATGGATATTAGGATATTTCTTGAACATTTATTCAAGTGCAATTTTAGGTAATAATGAATTGGGGTATTCATTTATATTTTAAATGCCAAAGTGCTAAGGTTGGTCCTTAGGAAATGCTGTTACTGATCTCAGACTCAAAAGTTCTTTGTATTAAGCTGAAGTCAAAAATTACCAAGTATAATTTGTTGAAGTAAGTTGAAGGTATAGACTTTACTCATTCCAGCCGTAAAGGCTTGGAGCCTTCTTAGGAAACTTGGTGGTAGTGCTCCTCTGATTAAAGAACAACCAAGAATCATCCCAGATCAACTGGCCATACATAGTTAATTGTTAATTTATCCTAATCAATAAAAAGCATACAAGATATATAAAGAGAAAATTAAAAGAATTTAGCAAGTCTTCACCTATAACTTCAAATTATGCACACCCTTTTATGCAGCACTGCAGTTTTTTGTTTTTTTTTCCTTCTTCAAATGCCTGGTATTCATTTCCCTCATCATTCAGATTAAAAATAAAAATAAAAAATAAAAAAATAAAAAATAAAAAAAAACCAGCAAGAAGTTGATGCAGCCTTAAAGGAATTAAAGCCTGGTAAGGCTCCTGGTTTTGATAACATTCATCCAGAATTTTTGACTAATCTGGGAAGAAATGCAAGATTATGGTTAACAAAGTTCTAACAAATTCTTACAACTGGTAAACTTCCCACTATTTTTAAAAAAGCAAAAGTACTTTCAATTTTAAAGCCTGGTAAGCCTAATCATAAACCGGAAAGTTACCAACCTATTTCTCTCCTCAGTTGTTATAAACTCTTTGAAAGACTTATTTATAATAGAATAAGCTCCACAATTTTTTAAAATGTCCCAATAGAACAAGCTGGCTTCAGACCAAATAGTGGGTGTTGTGACCAGGTTCTCTCTCTCTTTGGTAACTCACATAGAAGCTGGTTTTCAAAAAAGTTTAAAAACATCAGCAGCATTTATTGATTTGTCAACAGCCTTTGACACTGTTTGGAGACAAGGCCTTCTATATAAATTATATAAAATTATCCCATGTAAAACAATAGTCCATATTATTAACAATATGCTAAGAGATAGAAGATTTATAGTGACTATAGGTAATAAAGTCCGCGCGGTTAGCCTAGTGACTTTGCGCTTCGCAACCATATGCCTGGGGAAGGAGTGTCCTAGGTTCGATTCCCGTCGGAGACGTGAGGAGCTGAAGGATCTTCCTCAGCCATAGCCAAGTTAGCCGGTCTTGGGCGCGGGCAGTAGGGTTTTTTTCCGCCAATTTATCTGGTGTTTTTCATCCCGCAAGCAGGCAAACCGGCCCTTGAACACACAGGGATACAGCCAAGAATACCTTGAGGCATAGGAGTGACCATTCTATCCTCGTATTTCGGTTACGAAATCCAAGCATGCTTGGAAGGTTGTGGGCCTTAAAGGCCTGTTAAAGCCATTGGGATAGATAGGTAATAAAACTAGCAGCAAAAGGAAGTTAAATAATGGACTGCCACAGGATCTGTTTTATCTCTGTTATTATTCAATCTGTATATATCTGATCTTCCCGTCACTACGTCAAGGAAATTTTGTTATGCCGACGATATAGCAATAACTACATAGCATAAATGCATAAGTTGTACAGAAGAAATTCTGAAAGCTGACTTAACTATTCTGGAGGAATATTTTAAAAGATGGAGACTCTGTTTAAATAGGAGCAAAACGGTAATATCTTGTTTTCATCTAAATAATAACTTGGCAAATGTGAAACTAAAAATTGAATTGAACAACACTATACTTCCATATAATACATTCCCTAAGTACTTGGGAGTCACACTTTCTCTCACTTTCCGGCAACATCTTTCAAACTTGGCATATAAACTAAGGACACATAATAATATCCTACAGAGACTCTGTGGCACTACCTGGGGTTCTAGAGCCTCTACTCTTCGGACGACAGCCCTTGCTTTGGTATTCTCAAGTGCTGAATATTGTGTTCCTGTGTGGCTAAATAGCCCTCACACAAGGATTATCAATTCTCAATTGAACAATACCTTAAGATTAATTACAGGCTCTATTAGATCAACCCCAACATATTGGTTACCTCTTTTAGCAGGCATTATTCCTACAGAACTACGTAGATTGAATTCTTTAGTTCGTGAATTCCAAAAAATTGCTGGTAATCCGAAACTACCTATTCATCAGGATCTCCCAACTCTTAACGTCAATAGATTGAAATCTCGCCATCCATCACTACGAGCAGCAGAAGAACTAGTGCTAAATAATTTTAATCCTTTATCAAAGTGGGAAGAAACATGAAAGGAAAATATGAAAGAACATTTGCATAACATCTTTAAAGGTGATCAAATCATCACAGGATGATTTGATCAGATCTACCTTGCAAAACATGGACGGTACTAAATAGAATTTGGACAAATCATGGCCTTTGTGGAGATACTCTCTATAAATGGAACAGACAAACATCTCCAGAATGTGACTGGGGTACTCCACGACAGACTATGCAACATATTGTAACAGAATGCATCTTCCGTGCTTATCAGAATGACTGGAATGACTTTTTACAAGCGGCTCTTGAAGCTGTGACCTGGATTACGAACTTAGATCTAAATTTATAATGATATATATGTTTCTTTTCCTTATTATAACATATTAAGACTTTTACTTTTAACTCTTATTTTAATTTTCCAACTTCTTGGATTAGATCTGTGTTTTCCTTCAAAGTTTTAACTTAAAATATTTTAAATTCTTTAATTCTGTTAATATATGATGACATCATGATTCTCTTTTTTAACATCATGTTTTTGCCATGAGCTATGTATGTATGTATGTACCAAGTATAATTAAGGATATCCATATAAATAACTTAATCAAATATTATACACAGCTCATTTACTATAATTGTGTGTGTGTATGTATATACTTTCAAATTAAACTATGAAACAAACAAAAATAGCTGTACGAGGGTGGTCTGAAAAGTTCTCGGACTAACAATGAAAAAACGAATTTATAATTTCAAAATTATTTTTATTTTTCAATATAATCTTCCTTAAGACTAATAGATTTATTCCAGCGATTATCCCATCACTGTAGTGGTTCTCACCTCTTGATTCGAAGAAGAGCGCTAACCAGCAAGGAAGATTTTTAGTTTTGGGAAGAGATAGAAGTCAGAGGGAGCCAAATCAATAGGGTGGGTGTTCCAACAATTCATAGGGCAGATCCCTTAATTTTCCCATTGCCAAAACACCTTCATGGGCAGGTGCATTGTCCTGATGAAAGATGATTTTTTTCTTCTGTAAACCGGGTCTTTTCTCATGAATTTTTTCATCTGGTCTGTTTAAAAGATCGGAATAATATTCCTCTGTTATTGTTTTACCCTATTCAAGATAATAAATAAACAAACTGCCTTTAGCATCCCAAAACACTGATGCCATGACCTTTCCTGCTGATGGAACCGAATTTGTCTTCTCTGGCGCTGAACAACCGGTTTCTGTCCACTGTTTGGATTCTGGTGTGTAATGGTGAATCCAAGTCTCATCCATAGTAATAAATCAATGCACAAAATCAGTTTTATTCTTGTTAAAATGCTCCAAGCAATGTTCAGAGATTTTCATGCAAGTGCATTTTTGATCTACTGTGAGCAAGCAGCACCCATCTTGCACAAAGCTTTTTCATTTGCAATTCTTCATATAAAATATATCCTATATGTTCTTTTGAAATGCCTATAGTCTCAACAATTTCACAACAATTTTTTGCTTTGACTCACCAGTTGTGCAATTGATCAATGATTTCTGGTGTTGTTACACTTTTTGGACATCCTTCACATGGATCATCTTCAAGGCTGGTGCGGCAACGTTTAAACTCGGCAGCCCATTTCTTAATTGTTGAAAACGAAGGAGAAGAATGCCCATAAATTTATGAACTTTGAATGAATATCTTTTGGCATTAAACCTTCTTTTAGAAAGAATTTTATAACCTCATGATACTCAATTTTATCCATTTCAAGGGATGCAGACAACACTTTTGCTTAAGACAGCTGTATAAAACAAACTACTTGACAGAATGACTTGCAATTTCACATTGTAAGATGTACTTAGAAAAAAAAATCTTGCTGATAGTGTCGCCATCTATGGTCGAGGCCGAGAACTTTTCAGACCACCCTCGTATATTGACTCAACTAATAACAAATTCAAAGTGAAAGAAATATACACCAAAAAATAATATCACTGCACTCTGAGTAAATTTTCACCAGTTGCTTGAGTGGACTAAGTAGAGAAGCTAAAATCTATTCATCTTTGCACTGAAATATTAGTGTTTCTGTCATTCTTTCCGTTTATCAAGAAACAAAATAGCCCTGGCTCCAATACTGACAGAATTATACGTCAAACAGATGCACATATATTAAGATAAATTCTCTTCAAATCACTGTATAAGATGAATTAACAACAACTACTTTAGCACACCAATTAACCTTCTGATGTTTATGTCTGTGCACTTCTTAATAAACCGTACTGAAGATTTCAATCCATGTTATTCAATAGCTTTGAATTCTGTCATTTAACATTTGAGGTAGCAGATATTTTCTGGTGTTCTTCTGTTGCTAATCAAAGAGATGCTGCATGACATCATATGAGTTCTTCACTCCTAGGCTTGCCAATACTGAAGTGAAGTGACTTTTAGTGAATAACTTTAGTGATATTCACTTTTCTTCTATCTTGCATCTAAAACTACATGCACAAACACTAAAGAAATTAGTTTCAGAATTGTTCTGTTGCAGTGTTAATGGTAGTAAGCAGTAATGTCAGTTACATCAGTTCTTAATCACTTTCATCATACCAATATTTCACAATACAATAAATAATTTTATTTAAGTGAAACATATATTATTTCTTAAACATGCTTAAAGCAAACATCTAGAGAAACAGAAACAGACCATGAATAAGTCTATTATAAAAAGATGAGCCAAGTTTCACAGCAGCAGCTGCAGCAAGAATTTTTAGACATCTAATACACCACTAGACTTTGGTTGAGCATTTCAACATCTGACTTCTCTAGTTCACAGTTGTGTATCTTTGAACTACTCACTATGTGTATGCTTCAGATGATCATGAGAGTTTACAAAAAGTATTTTTCACACATCAGTTGATATGCTCATGGTCTGCATATGCAGTTTTTCAGTGTTAAAAAAAAAAATTCCATTTGCAAGGTACTCAGTTTTTGTTTTTTTTATTATGGATAAAATATAACAGTACAAACCTCCAAGGTCTTGTAAGCTGTGTAGACTATCTGATTCTTCTGCTCCAGAATCCAATCGTGAATTTTCTCTTTCAGGAAGTTCCCCTAATAATCTCAAACATTCATCACCAAAAATTTCTGCACAATGATCAATGAGATAAGACACAACACTGGGTACTTGCTTAATTACTTCCTGAAATGCAATAATAAATGCATAAGACTTTAAAAAAATTGGTTCAGTTGTATCTAGTTCTCACAGAAAAGAATGCATCTAAATTATTAAACTTATACAAAACATGGGTAAGCCCCCTCAAAAAAAAAAAAAATTGAGTCAAACATGTCAATTTTAATTCTGTCTTTTAGGGTTAGATGGTGGTCAGCATTTATAGTGAAGAATTTATGGAGACACAACATATGTGTTAGAATAATTACTTTACTTATCATTAAAAAAAGTAACATTAAACGTTTTGACGGATGTATTGAGGTGATCAGAAAAACATGTACAGGATACAAGCTACACTACACTACACTACATTACACAAAGGTAAGATGAATCTAAATGTTCGTTAATCATTTACTCTAGCCTGACCTCTGGTGGAAAAAAAAAAAACAGAACTACATTAAACAATTTCTAAAGTCCCCCTCATATTAAGATTTTCTTCTCTTTGGGATTGTTCTGGATGCTATGCGGGTCCTCCAAATTCTTGGAATAATCAATCCATCATTCTTGTTCAGATTTGGATGTTTCAGCATTTCACAGGTTTCTTTGAATTTTCTTTTAAACTAGGTTTTGGTGCAGTGTAGGGACTTTGTGCCTTTCCAGTCAATTCTGTGACATGTTTAGAGTGCATGGTCTGACAGGCCGCCTATTTTACCATAGTGAAAGTATTTAATGTGATGTTTGTATTCATCTTTTCTAAGCGGGATGGTGGATCCTGTTTCCCCTATGTAAGGTAGGTTACAGGTAGACTGAATTTTGTAAACCCCTGGGTGGGTAAGGTATGGACGGGATCTTTCAAAGAGCTAAGTAAATTTCTTAATTTTGCAAGGGAGTTTAAAGGTTGTCTTGATATTGTATTTAAGTAGTGTTCTATCTATTTTTTTCCAAAAGAAAATTCAAAGAAGCATGTGAAATGCTGAAACATCATCCAAATCTGAACAAGAATGATGGATTAATTATTCCAAGAATTTGGGGGACCCATCTTCAACCCATACAGCATCCAGAACAACCCCAAACAGAGGACAATCTTAATACACCACTAGACTTTGGTTGAGAAAAGTTTAGAAACTGTTTAATGCAGTTTTTTTTTTTTTTTTTTTTTTTCCCCACCAAAGGTCAGGCTAGAGTAAATGATTAATGAACATTTAGATTCATCTTACTTTTGTGTAGTATAGTGTCATGTAGCTTGTATCCTGTACATATGTATGTTTTCCTGATAATAACCTCAATACAGAGGTCGAAATGTCGAATGTTACTTTACTTAATGATAAGTAAAGTAATTATTCTAACGTGTGTTGTGTCTCCATAAATTCTTCACTATGAATTTCAATTTTAAAAAACTTAAATATTTATCATCTATTAAGTGCTTTACTGCTTCCAGAGCTATAACATATCTTCAAGATTAACTATCATTTGATGCTGTGAAATAAAGTTTTGCATCACATCTTTGGAACCAATCTTATCTCTCTGAGTGTACATTTCAGTTTCACAATGGTTGTAGGCTTATTAGAAAATAGAGATTCCTTTGAATAACCCCACAGGTAGAAATCAGGAGAGCTTAAACTAAAATTGTGAGAAGACTGCTTGAATTTGGTCTTGGGAGTGGGGGAAATCACAAAATGAATTATTCTCTACCCATGAATGATGTGTCAGGTAGAAAAACCAAAATTTATCCAAAACATCACGAAGCACATATTGCTTCTTTGTAGTGACATTTCTTCCTTGCTCTTCAAAAAGATGGGACCAATTAGACTTCAAGAAATTGCTACCAAAACAGTGCGCTTTTAGAAAATTCAAGTTCTTCTGCAACTTCATGAGGCAGTTGTGACCTCAGAAGACATTTTCAGAACTGACTTCTCTGAGAAGTTGAAAGTGAGCCTTATTTGTCATCGAAAAAAAAAAAAAAAAACTTAAAAAATGTGGACCTCCCCTTAATGTCAACATGCAAGCTGTCAATAATCATTGCCTTTCTTTCTTTTATCCTCTTCAGAGAGATTCTGCTTGATCCTTGAGTGTTTCCAAGTGACTAACTTTTAAACCGACATTTATCTAGGCTGTATTTCACAGATTTCAACAATTGCTTTTGCTTTTGAGGTCAGCCAGTGACATAGACATTACATCAGATTGTGAACCAAGAAGCTGTTTTATTTCCTGAATTTGTACTACAGAACTACTCCCCCCACACACACACACCAAAAAAAAATACAAACAGTTGATTTAAACTTGAATGATCCACAGTGACAACACAATGTTCTAGTGTATCCAAGTACATGATTGGAAATTTAATCAAAATGGAGTCTGATGCATAGATGTGCTATTACAAAGCTCCCGTAAGATTGGTGATTTTTGTTCATTTATTGAGTGTTTTCTTAGATGCAATAATATACTAAAGGTATACATTTATTAGTTTATATCATCATCAAATTCCTGATATATACCCTCAAGGGAAGTACAGGATATGATAGTTTTACATGAAAAATTTACATCATTACTAACTTCCTATCTACAATTTTCCTCCAAATCAGTCTGTTACCTATCAAGACTCCAACATTATCAGATCTTATATTTCTGTCTTCTAAGGCACCTTTTACTGTATCAATCCACCTATATCTTGGTCTTCCTCTGAGTTTTCTTCCTGCCAACCTGGCAGAGAACACTTGTTTTGCTAATCTTTCCTCTCCCATTCTGTTTAAGTGACTATACCACCTGAGATTAGCTCTACTAATGCATTCCTGGATGCTGACAATGTCAAGTTCTTTCCTAATATCCTAGTTTTTAATATGATATTGCCATTGATGCCATCTGTTCATGCCCCTAATCTTTCTCAGGACTCTCATATCTGCAGTCTTTAGTCTTCGGTCAAGTGTTTAACTTCTGACCCAGCTCTCAGATCCATAAGTCAAAATTGGCTTGAACACTGTCTTGTATACAGCTAATTTGGTGTTTTGGCTAATTTCTCTCTTATTCCATATAAATTTATTCAGTTGACTTCCCACCATACAAATTTATTGATTCTGTTGTCTATTTCCATATTTAATTTGCCATCGTCACTAAAAATCGTGCCAAGTAGCTGAAATGTTTTACTTGTTCTATAGGTTCTCCATTCATAATGCAGTTGATATTTTCAGTGCTTCTACCTATTTTCATTGACAGAGTCAATGAAAATAGGTAGAAGCACTATTATTGATGACTTTCATACCATATCTATCAGAACAGTTATTCAATTCAGTCAGGGAATTTTCCTTCTCAACCATTTCTCAAGTATACTTGCATATATCTTACCAGGAACACTCAGTAGAGAAATATCTCTCTAATTCTCACATTCCGTTTTATTTCCCTTTTTATATATGGGTACCATGAGAGTTCTACTCCAATCATCTGGAATTCGTCCCTCTATCCAGGCCTTCTGAACTATGCAATGCAGCCACTATAAGACTTTTATATCTCCATACTTGGTCATTTCTGATCGAATATCATCTGCTCCTGCTGCCTTTTCACATTTCAGGCTTTTGATGGCTTTTTCTACTTCAAGTATGGATATGTATTCCTGATTGCATTCATTCCTGGTCAGTGTTTTTTTACCACTGTGCTGTCATCGCTGCATGTTTCATTTAGCACTGTCTTGAAGTAATTATTCCATACTTCAAGGATATCTTTTTTTCCTGTTTTCATGTCATCATCTTTAATTTCTTTGACAGCACTCTTTCCTCCATTTCTGAGCTTCTTCAACAACCTCCAGAATATCTTGCCACCATCTTGATATTTATTTTCTATGTTCTTACCAAAGTCTTCCCATGACTTTTGTTTAGCTAGTTTTACACACTGTTTAGCTTTCTTACATTTGTTTCTGTATTCTGTAAGAGCACAAGCTGACTTATTTGCCAGGAACTTTTGATATGCTTTCTTCTTTTCCTTCACTGCCTCTTTAACTTCCTCTGTCCACCAAGTTCTGATTTTTCTATCCTTGCAGACAACCTCACCACATGCCTCTCTGGCTGAATCAATCAGTGTTTACTTCAGGGCTTGCCACTGAATCTCCAAGGTTTGGTTCCTGGTCTCAAATTCTTTCATTTTTTCTTGAATAATGTTTGTGTATTTTAGTCTACGGTTCACATTTGAGAGTTGCTCAACTTTTATTTGCTTTAAAACTTTCTCACATGTTATTCTTTTCAATATAAAATTCAATTTTATCCTGCTCAAAACTAAATGGTGATCAATTTCAAATCCTCTGTACGCTCTGGTGTCCTGCACCAGGGAGAAAACATCACTATCAATAATAACATAGTCAATGAGAATTTTCTTATTCTTTGCCTCTTCTCTCCAGGTGAATTTGTGTACATTTTTATGTTGGAACATTATGTTAGTAATAACCAGTTCATGTCCTGAGCAGAAATCCAATAGGTATTTGCCATTATTATTAGCTTTGCTCTTTTCTCCAAATTTTCCCAAAATATTTTTGTGTCTGACAATTATTTCCTACTCTGCTATTTAGATCCCAAACATGGACCAACTTTTCCTTTTTCATTGTGCCAGTGCCTGAAAAAATTCCTCCACTTCTATCTTAGTAGAACCTTCTGTGGGACCATAGGCACAAATAAGTGTCATTGTTCAGTTCCCCGTTGTGATTTTTGCCCATATTACTATACTTGAGACTGCCTGCCATTCAAGAAGATTAGCCTTGAATTTAGTGTTAAACATTATATCTACTCCTTCTTTTCCTTGACTGTCATTGCCTGAATATAACACTTTGTATTGATTGTTCAGAAAGATCTCACCAGTTTTGTCTTTTTTGTTTCAGTCACCCCTATTATGTTGATCTGATTATTTATCCAATTGCTCAGCTAGCTCCATTTCTTTGCCATTCATGCTTCTTATGTTGATAGTACTGATCTTGAATTCTGGTGATGATGAGTTGGGGTGGGTTTTAGGATTTCTTCCAGTAGCTGACTTTTTGCTGTTTGCCCTGGTTCCCTGGCAAAAACAATGGGGACCTTGTCTAACCGGGCAACACCCCCGCAGGCATGAAATTCTGTCATGTTGTACCATCATTTTATATTTTGGTTTAAGCCAATAAGAATACAATTTGGTCGGCTAAATCCCAAATTTCCAGCCCATCGTAGTTCATTCAGTATCCAGGTAGATACCTAACAGGGTGCACCACAAGAAGGTGAGGATTGGACATTACGCCAGAAGCCGTGACTGGTTCTCTGCATTCCTTTAAAGGCTATGTGGAGGTCTCCTCTCAGTTATATAGCTTTGACCTTAAGCACTCCTATAGTTTTTAGCTTTTAATAGTGTCAAAAATTAAATGAGCAAAAACATTGTTGTAGTGATGACAATGGTAATTTGATATTGGAAATATCTTGATTAAAAGAAACTATTAACAAATCAACAAGAACAAAATATTTTTCCAGAATTGGAAAAATATTTGAAGAAACTTAGACATAATAAGAAAAGGCAGGAAACCACAATAATGAAAACATGGTATGGCAAATTATTTCAAGCATAATATTTGCGTGCTGATGGAGTCACTACTTCTGGCTTCCTGGGGGGCAAAGATTTTAAAGATCTTTAAAGACAAATGTAATAGTCCCAACAAGAACTACTATCTCCATTGATTTAAGTAGCAACAAATATAGTATGAGGGAGGAAGTGTAAGAATAAGACTGTTGGTTTGGTACTGAGTAAAGAAGGAGGGCTCTGATTCAATGCACAGACATTAGTGTGTGGATTGCATTGTTGAGTGGCAGCAAGAGGCACTGCACACACTTGAATGGCATCAGGAGCCTGTAAAAATTACATAATGGGGTGAGACATAATTGCAGTCAGAGAAACTAGGCCATCATGGGAGGAATAGTGAGAATATGTGAAAGTTCAGGTATGGTATGCAAGCGTGATAAAGACAGGAATGGCATGATTATGCATCTAGCAAAGGGGTGGAAATGTATGGTTTGAGTTCAAACCTTTTGAGTGTATCTGAGGGCGGGGGGGGGGGGGGGGGGGGGGGGCAGAGTTGTCCAACAAGACAAGCACACATCTAAGTATAAGAAAAAGCCAAGTAGTAATTTGTTATGTCCATACACAAATGCCAGGAGTGTCAGAAACAAAGAGGCTGAGTTTGTTGCTTTATTGAATATGCTGTTGCATTGGTGGAACCTGGCTATCAGATGAAATATATGGCGGGATGTTGCCACAGGCCTTGAAAAGATGAAATGCAAATTACCCTGATACTAAATGAGTATCATTATGAGTGACTAATTATCCAAATATATTGATTGAGCAGGAGAAAAATTGAGACAACTTTCTCAATGGTACAATTTCTTTCAAATGGTACTGTAGTTTCAGAAGCTAACCAGATTGTTCAATTAATGAATACACTGGATGAAGAGATCCAGATGCATGAGAATGAGGTTGAGGAGTTGTTGCATAACCTGGATAAGAATTCAGAAATAGTGCCAGATAAAACATCAGCATGTATGCTAAAGGAATGTTCAGTTGAAATGGCTAGGCCTTTGATGTTTGCATCTCAGCTCAGTAAAGATATCACAGGAATGGAAAGAATGTATAATAATTCCATGGTACAGTGGTGGCCCCTATTAATATCTCTGGTGTGGTGGTGAAGATTTTAGAGAAGTTGGTAAGAACTTGCATTCCTTCAGAGATGTATAGACAGACAAGCTACTCTGTATGGAATGGGTTATGTTTTAACAATTTGCTTATAAATTTATTTCATAACAATGTTACACCCAAGTTGGATAAAGGGAATGGATACACATGATCCCCCCCCCCCCCCACCCCCCCCCCCCCCCACCCCCCCCCCCCCCCACCCCCCCCCCCCCCCACCCCCCCCCCCCCCCACCCCCCCCCCCCCCCACCCCCCCCCCCCCCCACCCCCCCCCCCCCCCACCCCCCCCCCCCCCCACCCCCCCCCCCCCCCACCCCCCCCCCCCCCCACCCCCCCCCCCCCCCACCCCCCCCCCCCCCCACCCCCCCCCCCCCCCACCCCCCCCCCCCCCCACCCCCCCCCCCCCCCACCCCCCCCCCCCCCCACCCCCCCCCCCCCCCACCCCCCCCCCCCCCCACCCCCCCCCCCCCCCACCCCCCCCCCCCCCCACCCCCCCCCCCCCCCACCCCCCCCCCCCCCCACCCCCCCCCCCCCCCACCCCCCCCCCCCCCCACCCCCCCCCCCCCCCACCCCCCCCCCCCCCCACCCCCCCCCCCCCCCACCCCCCCCCCCCCCCACCCCCCCCCCCCCCCACCCCCCCCCCCCCCCACCCCAGGTCGTAGGGTCAAATTCCAGATAATTGATGTTGAGCACTCATCTATAAAAAAAAGAAAAAAAGAAAAAAAAAGGGAATAAAGCTGAATGCAAGAATTAAGAGGCATTTTTCTATAAGACAAATAGTTGAGAAATCATGGGAATATAACAAGGATCTGTATTTACATTTTATAGATCTGGAAATGGCATATGACAAGGTGCCAAGAGGAATGCTGTTCAAAACGTTCCAGGTTATATGGTATAAATGAGACATTATATAAAACAATACTTAGTCTTTATTTGAGTTGAAAGTCAGTGGTTAGAATTGAAGGAAGTACAGGAGGAGGAAGTAGAGGTGGAAAACATTTTTATTTTCCACCTCTTTTCAAGAGGTGGAAAACAAAGTTTAGTAATATGTCAGCTTGCCCTATTTTGAAAAAGTGTTCAGTGATTTATATTCTTGCCCTTTTTCAAAATATAAGGCCAACAGTTTTTGTTTTAGTTACAAATGTGTTATTTACAAAAGTTAGGTCTATGATGATTGTAGTATGGTACATGCATTGATAAAGTGAAAAAAAAATGCATTGCTTCAAGTTGTGATGAACCTAGCATGTCGTAAGTGCTGGGTACACCTCTAAATGAAAAATAAGGGGCAGGAATAGATGAATATTATTAAATAAGTATTAGACATTGGTTTCACAGGAGTAAAAGAATACTGTGATTGTTTATTTCAATGAATAATAAGGATCATGTGTTATTATTTAAATAATTCATAACTTTTTATTTTATTGTTAGGTCATGAATATCCATTCTGCATCAAAATGAACTTCATTAGGGATTTGCTTCAACGATCAGACCTTGATCTAGAAAACTTTATGAATATTAGTACAGACTCAAAGTGTTGTTTCATTTTGAGACGAAATAGGCAGAAAAGTGTGATCATTACAGGTTGGTATGTTTGATATTAACAATAAATATTGAAGATTGTGTAATTACAATTTAGTAAATTTAAGGACTTGGAATAAAATAAATGAATTAAATGAATATATACTTTATTCATATATATGAGGGTGTGCTGAAAAGTTGTGATAATCACCATGAAGGAATTCAAGTAGAACTATGTAACTTGCTCATTATTCTACTTATCTTCCACGAAGTGTTATATATGGCTGTCACAACGCTGCTGCATCATTTTTCAATCCTCTGAGAAAAAAAATCTTTCCCTTGTTGCACAAACCAGTCTTCAGCTGCAGATATGACTTCATCTGTGGTAAATTTTGTTCCTTTCAAGTGTTTCTTTAAATTTGGGAATATGAAATAGTCAGATGGGGCCAGGTCTGGTGAATACGGTGGGTGAGGCAGACGTTGAAAGCCCAAGTTGTGTATTGTCTTTTGAGTTTCATGAGTAGTGTGAGCAGGTGTGTTGTCCTGCAAAAGTGGTATGCCTCTTCTCAGTTTCCTGCAGCATTTTTACTTCAGCACCTTCTTCATTTCCTTCAGTGCTGTTTAATAAACTGCTACTGTAACAGTTTTGCCTTTTTTGAAGTACTTGGTAAAAATTACATCATCCCAAAAGACAATGGCAAGAACCTTCCTTGCTGACTTTTGGGTTCGGAACTTTGGCCATGGAGAATCTTTGTGTCTCCACTCTGGCTATTGCTTGGTTTCTTAGTCATAGCGATGAAGCCATGTTTCACTAACAGTCACAGTGCGAGCCAAAAATTTTGCACCTGATTTCTCAGAATGACTCAAAATATTTTGAGATGACAGCACACTCTTTTGGTCAGCATTCAAACATTTGGGGACCCACTTCACTGAGAGCTTCTGCATGTTCAGATGTTGGTGGATAATGACCCCAACTCGTTGCCTTGATAACCCCAGTCTCATCATCACACTAATTACGGGTATAGACCGTATTGGTCTGTTTCGGTCTTATTATCTATCCAATATCCTTTTTTGAGGTCTACTCTGCCTTTTCTTTCCAATTGGCTTATATTTTAGTATTTGTTTAGGATGTCGGGTGTTAGCAATTTGGTTTACATGTTCAATCCATTTTTGTTTATAATTGTTTAGTTTTTCTTCTATTGATTTTGTTTTTAGTTCTTCTAAAATGTCTTCATTCCTTTTTTTTTTTTTTTTTTTTGATCTAAGATCTAATCTTCTCATAAATCTCGTTTATCTTGTTTGTTTATTGCCAAATTTCATTGCCATATAATAATGTGGGCACTGCTAAAGTATTGTATATTTTCAATGTGTTTCTTTTTGTACTATATTTGGGTTGAGTGTTCTATTTATCAGTCCTATAATCTAAAAATTTTGAAGTTTTAATTTTATGTCTTTTTCTCCTTCATATGATATTTCATTCAAGATAACTGAAAGTATTTATCTGTTCTATTATTTTATTATTAATAACTATTTTGCTTCTATTTTAATAACCATTTAGCGGCAAACTGGAGTTTGTCCACTAAATGCCGTTGTTTTTGTTTTATCTATGGAAATTTTCATTCCAAACTGTTCTACTATAATTAAATTATATATTGCTCTTTGTAAATTGTCTTCCTTATCTGATATTATTACCTGATCATCTGCAAATAATAGCGTATTTATTTTGTTATTCTGGGAAATTTCAATACTTTGATTGTTTAAGATGTTCCACTGTATTAATATTTCATTAATGTAAATATTGAAAAGTGTTGAAGACAGAAGGCATCCCTGTCTTACTCCTTGGTTTATAAATTGTTTTACAGACAACTTTTCATTTAATTTTATTTCATTATATTTATATATATATTCAATATTGTATGTAGCAAAATATTAGGTATATTTATTCTTTGTAATATATCAAACAGTATATATCTTTTTACTTTGTCAAATTTTTTTTGTAATCTATAAACAAAAGATGAGTTTCTCCAAATTAAAATCTCTTCTTTTTTCTATAAGTAGTTTTAAATTGAAAGCAGCATCCATTGTAGAGCTTCCTCTTTGAATCTGGAAAATTCTGAAGTTTTTAATTTTATGTCTTTTTCTCCTTCATATGATATTTCACATTCTAACATTGTCTGTTTTGACATTCTAATAATATTTTTTCATTGTATATTTGATATCCCCAGAGTTTTTGCAATGTTTTTGGCTGGTATTCATTTATCATCAAGGATCATGGCATGTATTGCATCAATGTTTACAGGTGTGATCACTGTGGAAGGTCTTCCTGACCTGGGGCATGTGTTGTCTCAGGATGCCCAGTTTTAAACTTGGTCACCCATCTGGCAACTGTTGGATATGCTGTGGCACAGTCCTGTAAAGTCTCACACAAAAGTTTGGTGAATCTCACTTGCAGACTTTTCTTGCAGCATGAAAAACTGAATGACATCCCACACCAAAGTCTCTTCAAATTTCTTCAAAACATCTGATATGTCTTCTTATATATCCTAAAAGAAAAAGATAAATTGTTATAATTTGATGAAACATAGGGGTTGAACAGTTTAAGATATGTTCCTTCTTGTGGTTATATCAGTTGCTTTAATATCATTTTTGTTCTAGGTGTTTAGCAGAACTTTTCAGCCCCCCCCCCCCCATTCCATGTTGGAATGAGGATCTTCACATTCTCCATGCTGTTCAGAATTCTTGTCCAGTATACGTCATTATTTTCCAAAATGTGGGTGTCTGGGCAGTTCAAGAGCTAGGAAGCCAGCTTTATATACATTCAATACTTGTATAACAGTAATTAACTGTGCTAAGTCTGAAAAGGTTAAATGTTTGATTACTGACTTCTCATGCCAGTGATAGTCATATCTTCTGGTCTGTTGCAAAAGCTGTTGGTTGCAATTTCTGTTCATCTGTGCTCTCACCCAGTTGGTAGAATTGCAACATTGCCTGAAGATAAAGCTGACCTCCTGCCTTCATTCTTCTTGTCCAACTCATCTATGAGCAAAGCACTTCCAACTTTACCTGGAATATTGTATCACATACATCTAGGGACCTATGAGAGTCATAAGAAGAATCTTGAAAAACCTGGATACCAAAAAAAAAGGCATCTGGGTCATGATGTTTCCCACCAGTTGTGATTAGCAAGGTGAGCTTCTATATTAATGTCTGTCCTTTATCATCTCTATACGATAATATATTGTATTCAGCTGATATCACCGCTCAACATGGAAGCAAGCCCATTTACAAGTGATTAAAAAAATAGGAGACAAGTGTCTGCTATTTTTTTTTAATCACTTGTAAATGGCTGACCATTGACCTTGATTTGTCTAAATCAATAGAGAAGTTCAACTTCAACACCTGGGAAACTATCAAGTAACTGCCAATATATCCAGTATTCAAAACCTTGGCAGCAGATTTCTATACCTGCATTTCCATACCAGTGATTTCCATCACTGGACATACGCCATGGAGAAGTTTGGAAAAGCTGTTGCACTTTATTTCCAAGGCATTTGATGAGATTTTTGAGTTAGATGGCTTCTCAGCAAATTTCCACTTATGGACTGGCTTCTATCATCTTTTTTGTAATTGGATTGTCAGTATCCTCTCAGATGGTTTACTATAATGCAAGTGTTCTTTTGGGCTCTTATTTCACCGCTCTCTTTCTCATATATATAAATGACTTCTTCTTCACTTCACTGGGCATCTACAGATGCCATATATTCACTCCGATGCTCGGTGATGTGCCACACCAGGCCTCGCCATGGAGTTCTGTTATTTGCTTTTCTGGCGGCCTCAACTCTCTGAAGATCAGTCACTCCACACATGCCATCCATCCATCTCATTGATGGTCTACCCCTGCCTCTTTTTCCAGGAACTTTACCTTCTATTACTGTTCTGAGAAGTCCTCCTTTCATCCCTTCTATGTGTCCAAAATATTTTAACTTTCTTCTGTCACTATCCTTAAGAAGCCTTAAAGTTCTGCTGATCTTTTCTAAACCCATTCATTTGTACTCCTTTCGGTATATGACATCCTCAACAGCCTTTCGTAACACCACATCTCAAAAGCAGATATCCATTTCTTATCTGACTTCTTTAGGTTCCAAGTCTCACATCCATAAGTCGCTGTTGGAAAAACAACTGCATCCAAAATCCTCAGCTTTGTTTCCATGGATATAGATCCAGTATCCATGATGTTTCCCACCAAAATAATCCCTCCAGATTTTAGACAGGTCTCTGACTGTTGTTTTAGCCATTCCTAACCTTTAGCTGATGTCTTCCGAACAGTAATTCTTCATATTAATAATGGATCCCAGGTACTCAAAATTGTTGACCTCCTCAATTCTTTCTCCATTAACCTCCCAACTGGCTGGGACGTCTATAGACGTCCAGCAAAATCTGGATACGATGCATGCTATCTGTTGAAAGAACGTGAATAAGAAGCGCAATTCGGCCAGCATGTCCATTAGAAGGTGTGATAATCCCTCATGCTGAAGAGAGCACTTAATCAGATTATCTCAGGCTCATAGCTGTGACTCAGTTACCCATAACAAGAAATGCAGTTCCTTGATCTATGCTGGGTAACTGAATTTTAGTTATATTCAATAAACTAAAAATATAGAAATTATTTTTATTTTCTCTTTTTATTGTACAATACAATTTTAATGCCTGGACAAAATAAAGATCCTTGCCTAATTTCTTCACTTAAATATTGCGTTACCTTCCAGAACCAATTTAATTTTTAATTTTTTTGCTAATTTTTTCTAATCGCTTACTCCCCAAAACATTTTCTGAGTTCTCGAAGAAATTAATTCACGATAATTATTTGTACTATTTAAAAAAACCGGCTGCCGACGTTCGAGATTATGTTATATTTTTGTTCAAAATCATGATTTGAAGAATCATGATTCTTCACAGATTTCCTGAATGACCTGCTTGAGCGACTTTGCTTTATAGAGAATAATGAAATTCTTTAAACATATCACTAAATTCTTTTTTTATATTGTAATCTACTGTACTTTACACTTTCCCCTTCTTGGTTTCCCTGTATAATTGGTCATTACAAAATAAAATTAACGGTTATGATTTAAATTGATATGTATATATTTTCTGCTAGTTCAGATATTATGCTCCAATTTTATAATAAGCAATATTTTTGCTTATATATATATATATATATATATACAAAGTTTTGTATTAAAAATTTCCACTACAAAAGTTCGACAGAATCAACAATATTATTGTCATATTTCTCTTTCTCGTGTGGGAGGAAAACGGTAAAATGCCACTCTTGTAATTGTATCAGATGTTATAATAGCAAAAATAGTAAGAAAAAAAAATCATTTGTACTTTCTTTTCAAAACACAAAGAGAGAACATTGTAAATTCACCTAATGAAAAAGAAAACACTCCATATTTTTCTTGTGTTATCTGATTTTTTTCTTGTAGTACAAAGAAGAAATCACTGCGCATAAGATGGTAGAATACAAGAGGGCAAAAATCTGTAGGTTGATTACATTATAGCTGATAGAGAATTCATTCCAGAAAAATTATTTATGTAAGAGTTCTAACATCAGCAGATATAACGACATTTTCTTCTAGTTTGGATACGTGGCATTATTGAAGTAGCTAAACCTTTGCTACTATTTACACAAAAATGAATGGGCATGTTCCCCAAGTGATTTACATTCATAACAGTTGTCTTGCGAACGATTTATAAAATAAATTCTCTGAAATATCTGCAAATTGAATAAGTCTTCAATATAACCTTCCTTCCCTCCCCAAAAAATAAAATTATGTGAAGTATATGCTCCTTTTCTTTAAAAATAATTCAAGTCCTCTTTTTCAAGATAATTATATGAAATAATTTATATTTTTTCGATAATAAAAATGAAACTGATCATTATAAATTAAGAACTTATTTCAGCATAAATACTGTATCAGCCTGTAAAAGAAATGTCTGTATTTTTTTCTATGTTAGGATGTCTACTAATCAACAATTGAAAACGAAACACGACATTCTTGATGTATCTCGCACTATAGCTTGAGGCACTTTAGTGTCCCTTCTAGCTAAGCGTTCACAATTTTCTTCCTCAATAGCACTGAGAATAATCTAAGCCTTTACCTTTCCCTCCAGCTAAGAGGATTACTACAAGTATTTCTAAGACGTAGATTTGGTCTACTTATGGTTGCTATTTCAGAAATAGCAACCAGAAGCATAAGTAGAAGTAAAAATATTTAGATTATTTTAAGAAAAAGAAACTAAAATAATACTACTGAACTTTTTTTTTGTGTGTGGTATGCATATAAACAATTTTATGTGGTGAAAATATAGCATAGTATTTCTAAAATTTCAAATCATTTCAGCAGAAATGATTTGAAATTTGCGGTCTGTACAGCTGGTTTTAGACTGCAAAGAAATAGTACAGAATTAGAAGCTTCAAATTTGCAGTCTAAACAGCTGGTTTTAGACTGCAAAGAAATAGTACAGAATTAGAAGCTTCAGGGTACAACAATATTATTGACTTCTTTCTTTTGTCGAAACGGTAAAATGAAGTAATAGATTTTGAATACTGTCTGGAAACCTGTAGAAATTTAGAGTGGTTATGTAATTGAATTCCAGGAGAGGATAAGGATGGGGGGGGGTAAGCATTAGCAAATCTTCAAAACGAGCATAAATTTTGAATTATTCTGATATGATAACCTTCATATTATATTTTCAACATATCGGTGGTTACACACTGGATATCATAGAAATGTGCATCCTACAAAAAAAAAAAAAAAAAAAAAAGAAAAGGCGAAGAATCCCTGCTAAAACATCATTGGATATAAATTTTCGATACTAAAAAGATTCACAATCGGAAATCGAGTTATGCAGTATAATAACATCGTTTGTTGTTCATAAAACAAAAAAAAAAAAAAATTCGTTTCTAGAACTGATGTGATAATCCATATAACGGTATTTTGCTAGGAAAGAAAGCAAAAGGTTATATTTATTTCAATAAATATTATTTAAAAATATAAATATGTGACATAACATGTTCAATGCAAACATCTGAAAATTCGCAAAAAAAGTTGTTTCTATATTGGAACAACCAGTGCAACTGCAACTGTTCCGTTGCAGTGATTTGAAGAATAAATTTATAATACAGCAAATTTGCCACTACTAAACAGATTCATTGCAAAGGCTGATCGATGGTCATTTCAAGATTGATTATTTTTGCCCATGTGAAATTCGTTTCAATTTTTGGGAAGAAACACAATAAATCATTTTAGAGGGAAAAAAGTCAAATATTTTAGGATAGTAAAGAAAATTCCAAGTAAAACAGTGTGTGTAAAGACAACAGTGTGTGTAATGATGAACGGTACAATGCCGATGAAGTTTCGATCCATGCAGAATGCTATGGTGGGCTGGATATTTCATCCACCTCAGCCGGTAGGAAGGTTAAGGTACACTTGTTTCTCAAGAATGACTTCTCACTGGCCTCAAACCATGTTCAGCCTTGTTAATGGCAGCACTTTCCATTTCCAATAGATGTTTGAACATTGCAAAGTTATGAGAAACTTTTCAGTACTCAAAACCTCCCAAACTTTGAAGGCCATATTTTATCTGTGCTTTAAACACTGATTTCTATTCCATGTTTTAATGGGATGATAACAATCCAGTTTTAAGACTTTCAAAACACAATTTCTTCTTTTTCTTCTTACAGAAATAATCCTAGTTTTTTACCTTTTGCTGATGGTTTAACAGTGAACACCACATCTTGCTTCTTGGACTAAAACTTAACTCGCAGACTTTCCTGGCATAACCGCATCTTTGAAAAACTTCAGGAAAACCAACTTGGCATCTTTTTTTATTTGATGTTACTATGTCCATGCAAATCACAAATCAACTCAGTCATTGAATATTGCTCCCATTTTTGGTGTTGCACCTAAAGCTTCTCTAAATTTCAAAATCTTAAAATCAGTAAGTGATCTTAATTTAGGGCTAAAGGAATTTTTCATAGTTCTTTGTGTATGATTCATGTTGATGTATGCATTTTTTTTTTAGATCCATTCCCTACAAAAAAGAGAAAGAAACATCGAAGAGTAAATCGCATTAATTGGCTATTCAGAAGACAACCTCCAAAACAAGAATCTCAGGACAGTGGTAATGGAAGTCCTCCCTCCAATGATTTATTTGGAAAACCTTTATGGAAAGTATGCACAGATGACAACCTTCCCAAAAACATTCTGGTAAGTTATGTTCTATTTTAAAATCAGATTAGATAACAGCACTTATTAGTTATTATTTTCTTTCTAATGTCTATTTGTTAAGCTGCATTGATAAGATTGGCTACCAGTGATTATGCAGACTAGAAAGGAAATGTAATCAAGTGCTGCCATTTCAAAATTTGTTGATGTGTCTCATGAATGATTATCGTTTATGCAGAGCAGAAATATGTGAGATATTCAACATCTATGACAGAATCTGTAATCATAATTGAGATCTGAATAGAGATGTACTACGTTTTTGCCACATTTAAAACAATTTAAGCATAATCCAGTTCTCTTCATTAAATAAGCCAAGCTACCACTTTATTAGCAGCCCCTCCCCCACACACCCACCCACCCCAGGTTTTTATTATGCTCAGGTGCTTAAGACCTTGAATACCTAGATGCAGTGGTAGACATTGCATCTTGTAGTTTTCAGTGATTTGTGGTTTGTCCTATAGATTTATGTCCTAGTGCAAATTTAAGAGTTTTATGTGAGTGGGAATGCATATGAATGTCTAATCACAAATTTCGTGAAGGTTAATGTTAGAGAACACCATTGTTAGTTATTATCTTAATGTTATTTATCATATGCTAACTCTTGTTATCAAAGGTTCCAGTCTAAACTTTTTTTGAGTACCTATAAAGAATGGCCAACCTATTTGTTAATGTCTACAGGAAACCTGTAACATAATTTTAACCATACAGAAGTATGTTCTGAATGCAGTAATGGAATATTCTCACATTTTATTATGAAGACAAACTGATAGAATTGAAGAAAACAAGAGGATGACATTTTTGAATTTAGTTCTCAAGCATATTTTGAGAAACTAAATGATTTGTTTAATGATTATTTAAAGAGAATATTAGTTAACATTAGTATGTTGCCACTACAGTACTTGGTTAAATGAATATGAAATTATGAAGCATGATTTATGTGTGCAAAGAACTGATGTATATATTTTTTCATTTATGTTCTAGGCAATTCTGATCCACCTCTTTCAGAAAGGTCCCTTTACTGTAGGCATTTTTCGAAAATCAGCAAATGCTAGATCGTGTCGTGAATTAAGGGAAAAGCTAAAAACGGATGAGCCAGTCAACCTTCATGGCATTTCTGTCCATACTATTGCTTCTGTCTTTAAGGTAACATAAAATATGTTAATTGATATTTTTGATTTAATTGCAGGCAAGAAAAAAAATATTTAACTATTTTCTTTTCCAATGATTATAGTGTCACATTTTGAGTAGGTCAAAAACTCTGTTTAGTAATGACAGTCTACTCATTGTCATTAATTGACATGTTGAGTACTTAAAGGAAAATAGCTGTTATCATTTGTACTAACATCTTTTGCAAAAATTACTAATTGTTGTATAACTAATCTAATTTTGATATTCAAATATCCAGATTGCTTGCTGGAGACTTGATAATGAAATGGCATAATGGTGGTTCAGTGCAACATTAGAAACATTAATGGGAAAAGAGATGGAATTAGTATAGGAATTACAGCAATATCACATAATTCATGTTACCAAGACAGAAGACTAAATCAAGTGAGAATGAATAATAACCTAAAATATTATATTCAAATAATAATAATAAATGCTGAATATTTGAATAATTCAAATATTCAACACTAAACATGAAGATAAGCTTCTTGAAAGGCAGGCAATTTAAAGTAAAGTGATTTGGACGAATTTTAAAATGAGAAATTAGATATCAAGGCATTTGTCTATAGCTCCCACAGAATATTGTAGTAGAGAAAGAGGAAATTGTAGAGCCTCCATAGCTCAGTCATCCTTTGGTCAGAAAAACCTGGGTTTAATTCCTATTCATGACACGAGGAACCTTTATCTGGTCTCTTTCAACTAAAGGTGAATTAGCCAGTCTCATTCGGAGGTGGAGGTTTTTCCTCCTGGAAACTTGGGTTTTTCGTCCCTCAGACAGGCAAACTGGCCCTGTGAACACACACACTTCTACAGACAAAAATACCTCTCCACCCAACGTCAGGCTCTGCAACAAGTCATTTGAGGTTGCATCATGTGAGGTTGTACATGCGTACGGTTGCATCATGTAAGAAGACTGACCCCAAACAGATGGGATAAGGCACAAGAAGAAGAAGAGAGGAAGTTGTAAAAATTGTGCAAATATATTAAAAAAAGAATCAAAGTTTGAGTAGCTTTCAGAGATAAATATTATTGGACATAAATAAAAGTTCCTAATGTTGAAAATCAGAATCAAACACAATTAGATTCCTGATATGTATGCTCAGGATATTATGATAGCATTACATGAAAATGTTACATCATTACTAACTACTTATATGCAATATTATAGAATCAAACATCACAAACCTATGGGCAATATCTTAAGAAAATGTTGCTGTATTCACTCAGGTGGACATGTGAAGTTGTCTGCAAGGATAGAAAAATCAAAGCTTCATGATTGACTGAAGAAGCTAAAGAAGTTCTGAACAACAAAAATCATATAAAGTTCCTGGCAAGTAGTTGGCTTATGCTCTTAGAGAAAAATAAGAAAGGCAAAAAGAATAAATAAACTAAATGAAATTATTAGAAGACTTGAAACAAGCTTAGAAATGGAGATAAAAAGAACTAGAAATGATAAAATGAAATAAATATTGAAGATAAGGATATTTTGGATGTCTGAAATAAATACTTTCATTTAACAATATTTTAAACAAACAGTGATAGCAAATATTCAAAAGAAATGTGCTTAAGAATACATATCAGTACTTGAGGCAGAAAAAAAAAAAAGACTAATGGAATAGAACATTCAAAGAGAAATGCTTAAGTCAGTTTAAAATACTTTCAGGGTTGCTTAAGGATCAAAACTATATATGAAGGTTGTTTGAAAAGTTTGGTAAAAAAATAAGTTAAACACATTTTTTGGAAAAAATCACCCTATATTTCTCAACATAGTCTCCATCAAGGTCTACACATTTGGTCCAGCAAGTTTCTAAGTTTTTCATTCCATCTTAAAAGTAGGATTTGTCAAATTGTGCAAAATAGTCATTGACATCCTCATTTGAAGAAATTTTTTCCCACTGAGCCAGATTTTTAAATTTGGGAACAAGAAACTGAATACAGTGCATGTGGAACTAATTTGAACCTCAATTCATGCAATTTTGCCATTGTGAAGGCCAGCGTGTGGGACGGTGCATTGTCTTGATGAAGGAGCACTTTTTTGTGCCCCAATCTTAGTTGTTTTTTCTTCAGTTCTTCTTTTAAACCAGTGTTTCTCAACCTTTTTTGGATCATGTCCCACCTCAACGTCTCAAAGATTTTGATGCCCCCCTCTAGCATAATAGTCAGCCAAGTTCTGAAAAAGTATAATATAAATATGTACATTTTTTAATTGTCCCCAAAAATATTCAAATTACCCCCCGCCTGTGGGGTGTACACCCCACTTTGAGAAATACTGTTTTAAATGGTCCAACAATGATTCATAATAGATTCCTGTTACTACCCTTTTCCAAATAGTCGATCATGATAATTCCTTGAGAATCCCAAAAAAACAATGGCTGTCACCTTCCCAGCTGACAAAAGTCTGCTTTTTTTGGTGCTCTTTCACCGGGCATTGTCCATTGTTTTGACTGCTGCTTGGATTCAGGTGTGTAGTGGTGGATCCAAGTTTCTTATACAATCACGAATCGACAAAAAATCCTGCGAACTGCATTAAACATCTCCAAACACTGAGTCGAAATGTCTTTTTTGCGTGTGTTTTTGATCAACAGTCGACAATCGGGCACTCATCGCGCACACAGCTTTTTCATGTGCAATTTTTTGAGCAGGATATTATACACCCGCCACTCAGTTGAGATGCCTACAATCTCAGCAATCTCATGCACTTTCACTTAGCAGTCTTCCATAATGATACCATGGATTTTGTCAATCATTTCCTTCACAGTGACTTCAGTTTAAACTCATTTATCCAAAAATAAATAGTCTTTAATGCTGGTGCAGAGTAACCATGAACTGCATCTAACTCAGCTTTGATCTGCACGGCTGTCGACTTCTTCAAATAAAAGTGTTTTATTACTGCACGAAACTCATTTTTCTCCATTTTTATGAAAAATGCAAACACGGTAATTTTAAACGTTTGCCAAATGAGAACTATGTGTTGCACGTGGCTAAATTTTTGCCAGCAGTCATGAAAAAGATGATATGTGCCGACACTGGTATGGATGAATGAATTGTGTCGCCGTCTGTTGGAAATTTACCAAACTTTTCAAACAACCCTTGTATGTAACAGTGCTACTACTAAAAGTTTTTAAAGTTTTTCATCTGTATGGATCATATATGAGTGACATTAAATTTGATAAATTCGTGATATTAAAGTAAGTTATTACAGGTATAACATAATCTGCATAAATTTCATATTTTATGAATACATCATGAAATCAGCAGGTATAGAAAACATCACCTGCTTATCACCATTCTCAATAGAATAGGTAGGATATTTCAGCTGTTTAGTCATAATTTGTAGTGAAGATGGCATATTAAATATATGGAAATAGACAATAGAATACTTAAAGCAGGTATAAGAGGGAGCCACACATGATCTGAAAATAAAATTAGGAAAACAAACAGATATCTTCATTTTTAAATAATTGTACTGTCATTAGAAAGGGACTTGACATTATTAGCATTCAAGGATATTTGAGTAGAGCTAATCTAAGGTGGTATGGCCACTAAAGAGGTGATAAATGATTAGTAAAGCAGATGTGTGTAAGAGAGAAAGAACAAGATCTAGGTTGATTGATACAGCTAGTAATGTTTTTAGAAGACTGAAATGTAGGATATCACAACAGAATTGGAAAAAAATCGATAATAGTTATGTACACTTAATTTGTTGGCCCGTTGATTAACCTCGCTGCACTATGACCATGAGGCTGGGTTTGAATCTTTCACAAACAGTTAGACACTATACTGTTAGACACCAGTATAGTTTCCTATTCAGTTGTGAAAACAGCAGAATGCAACCAAGATTTGGGCAGTATCAAAATTTTCATTTTTGCTTTTGGAAATTAATGTTTCAATAGTATGAGGTAGTTTGAATATCATAATATTTGAATAGTGAATGTGTCTGCAATGTGAACATTGCAGACACACTCACTCACTGTTGTTCATATAAAAAAAAAATTTGCTGAATAGATTTTTTTAAACTCAATTATGGATACAGAATATGTAACATAAATCATAAAAACTTCCATTGCAGATCATTTGATTAATAATTAGTTTAGAAAAGTTTATACAATCAACAGGAACTGAATTATGCATCCAGTTGACACAGAACATTTATTAAAGGAGACTCGGAGGCACATGAAGTATCCAACAGAAAAGATGAAGTAGATTATGGTGTTATAGAATTTTTGTTTCTTTTTTCAAAATTCAGTGAAAACATAAATGTTAATAGGAATCCTGTCCTGGATGAAAACTAAAGACAACTGTTAGTATAGGATGTTGCCATTTCTTACTTAAAAAAAGTGCACATTTATTTATTTTTTATTTTTAAAAATATACACTTTGACTAGTTGATCAAACATTTACCAGACTTCATAGAGATAGATTTTAATGGAATGGGATAGCCAGATATTGTGTAATGTTCAGCAACCAACCGGACTTAATTATGTTAGGTGAGTCCCTGTGAAACACAGCTTGGCATGAATGTGTTTTAACTTTACAAAGTATTAGTACTACAGTGTTAAATTAATCATGAAATATTTGAAATGCAAGTAGTCAACTGTTAACATAATCATGTGTCTACACAACCATGAGACTCATTAAGGTCTAAGAGGTTTATTCAGACAAGGAATTATATTTTTACAAAATTAATCAACATTCAACATTTATTTTCCATCTGTCTCCCCAATTATAAGAGGAAAATTTAAAAAAAAATGCAGATATCCTCTTACTTTATTTTAGAAATTACAGAGTCACTTTTAATTATATCATGCTACAATTTTAAAAAAAATTAAGAGTTTTTCTTTTTTTTTGAAGGAATTTCTTCGCTGTTTACCCGATTCTCTGCTTCAGGCTGATCTTTATCATGAGTGGTTACAAGCTGTCACTATGGAGAACAGTTGGAAAGCTCGAGAATGTGTTTTAAGGTAAGTAATGGTTTCTTATCCCCCTAAGTAAGTAAGTAAAACGTAGTCAGGATTCTTGTTTATTTAAAGAACAGAAAAAATAACTCCTGTGTAGTCATTTGGGAAGAATATATCTGAATTGTATTGGAAATGAGTTTGCTGCTCAGATGGAGATTTCCCAACCCCTTCAAACAGAGCAATTAGCAAAAGTGAAAACTTATCTTTTAGTTTCCAGGAAATACTCAAACATAAATGTAATGAAAGTACATATTTATGCTTCTATCGGGTCACATGAAGAAATTTATTTGCTGGTTAATTAAATGAGTATTAGCTGTTCATCACTGTATATGCTAACCCATTTGAGGATTGAGAAAGGGTTTTGAGATCACTGTATATGTAATTTTTTTTTTTTTTTTTTTTTTTCATTAATTTATCTGCAATACGGCAACTCACAAAATGATCATTTCTGTAATCGACTAGTATAGCTTTTATGCACAGTGCATTTCCAAAACCCTTTCATTCTTGGCCAATGTGAAGCATCTTGTTCTTAACTTTCCTTGTTCATATTTTTATGCACATCCCACTCCTGAAAAGTAAATCTATTGCACAATAATACCATGCTATGCTGAGGGGTAGATATTCTGGAACTCTAGCTGTAAAAACCAAATATGGTTCTTTTTGAAGTCTCCAATAAGCTGAGGTGTCTACCATCTCGTGACTGCTCTCCAACGACAGCCTATTTGGATAGTGGGGATGACACCACTTTGACTCACATGTTGGCCTGGTCATTTGTAGGTTGTAGCAGGAATGCATTGCAGAAGAATTTTTTAAAACAATAACAAAAACTGCATTGCAAAGGGAATATAGCACAGATTTATCTGGTTAAGATTTTCTAATCTGTTCATGTAGCAGATGAAAATTTTTTGAATAAGGATTTTTTTTTTTTTTTTTAAAAGATTTCTTAGGGGAATATGAGTGTCAGCCATACTAATGGTCTGAATAGTGGTTTATCAAACTATAAAATATGCACTAATAGATTAAATTTTAAAGGCATCTACATAAAGAGAATGTTCGCTATGAAACAATAAAAATATATTCAAAACTTGCCATAGATCATAAGTTTACAACTCAAGTCTTGGTCACAGCTGTAACCAAGTAACAGTTCACACGATAAAAAGCATGTTTTTAAACATCTATTATTATCATCATCATCAAATTCCTGACATACACCCTCAAGGGGTGTACAAGATATTGTGATAATACTACATGAAGAACTTACATCTTTACTAATTTCCTATCAACAATATTCCTCCAAATCAATCTGTTTTCTGTTAAAACTCCAACATTATCAGATCTTATATTTCTGTTTTCTAAGGCACTTTTTTACTGTATCAATCCACCTATATCTTGGTCTTCCTCTGAGTCTTTTTCCTGCCAACCTGGCAGAGACCACTTGTTTTGCTAATCTTTCATTTCCCATTATGTTTAAGTGACCATACCACCTGAGATTAGCCCTGCTAACACAATCCTGGATGCTGACAATGTCAAGTTCTTTCCTAATATCATTTTTAATATGCTATTGCCATCGATGCCATTTGTTCATGCCCCTAAATTTTCTCAGGACTCATATCTGTGGTCTCCAGTCTTTGGTCAAATGTTTTATTTCTAACCCAGCTCTCAGACAAAGACAAATCCACTCACTCAGAAGATCTCAGATAAGTTAGAGATGGTTTGAACACTGTCTTGTATATTTAGTGTTTTGACTAATTTCTCTCTTATTCCATATAAATTTATTCAGTTGACTTCCTCCCATACTGGCTTTGTTGATTCCGTTGTCTATTTCCATATTTAATTTACTATCTTCACTAAAAATTCTGCTTAAGTAGCTGAAATGTTTTACTTGTTCTACAGGTTCTCCATTCATGATACAGTTGATATTTTATTGTCTTTGTCTTGTTATTGCTGATTTTTATACCAAATTTATTACAACAGTTATTCAATTTAGTCAGGGAATCTTGCAGACTTGTACTGGATTTATTTAAAAGTAAACATCATCTGCATAAATTAAGAGTTGAGATTAATATATCCAATTTTGATATTAGGTTTCATACTGCTTTCCTTCATAATGTGATCTATATAGATAATGAATAACAGAGGGGATAATGTACATCCTTGTCTGACACTAATTTAACATCATACCAGCTACCTGAACTTCCTTCAATTCTCACTGCTGACTTATTAATAAAGACTAAGTATTACTTGATATAAAGTCCCATTGACACCATATAACTAGCATTTTGAATAGCTTTTCTCTTGGCACCTTATGATATGCCTTTTGCAGGTCTACAAAACTCAAATACAGTCTTCATTATATTCCCACAAAGTGAAAATCTGATCCTGATAGCCTCTATTTGCCTGAATCAAGCTTGTTCTTCACCAAGCTTCTTTCAACTGTTTCTCAAGTATACTTGCATAAATCTTACCAGGAACACTCAGTTGCTGAATACTTATGTAATTCTCATCTGGACACTATGAGAGCTCTACTCTATGATGATTTGTCAATCATCTGGAATTTGTCCCTCTGTCCAAACCTAGCCACCGCAAGACTTTTATATCTCCATACTTGAGAGCATTTCTGGCCGAATATCATCTACTCCTGCTGCCTTTCCACATTTCAGGCTTTTGATGGCTTTTTCTACTTCAAGTATGGATATGAATTCCTGATTGCATGCCTGTCGAGTTTTTTTTACCACTGTGCTGTCACTGATTGTTTCATTTAGCAATTTTTTGGCATAATTGCTCCATACATCAAGGATAACTTTACTGCAGTTTTCATGTCAATTTTATCATCTCTAATTCCTTTTACAGCACTCTTTTCTCCATTTCTGAGCTTTTCCAACAGCTTCCAGAATATATTTATTCATAACTTATTTTGAAACATACGTGAAACTGTGGTAACACTTCTTCCAAGAATTTAAATTTGGCCTGGTTGTCTGCTAATTTAATGAACAGTGGTGAGAACTGTATTTATTATTGAGTTATCACTACCTACCATTATTTCATATTGATATATACTAGGAGTGGTGTCCCCCTAGTGTGTGTGTGTATATATAAAAAAAAAAATATCAGCTAACGCCTTTTTATTCCCGTATATGGGGAGTAGGCGAGGCCATTTAGCCCTATCTAAGTTTTGGAGACTGAGTGGGCAGTTCAATCTCCACTGGTACCAATCAGAGATAGATGGCCCACGACTATCACTAATTAAGCGGTACTCAGTGAAGAGAGACGGCTCAAATGTGCCGCCATCTTGTGGTCCCTAACACAATATATTTAATGTCTGAAATAATGTGGGTTCTACGGTCGATTTTCTTGAGTTTACAGGACGAAAAACCCGCTTGCCCGTGCCAGAGATCGACTAACTCGGGAACTGGTCGAAAAAAGGCTTAGAAAAATTTCCTCTAGTAGTCGCAGACTAGACTCGAAACCAAGTCTTCCTTCGTGCGGCCAAGCGCCGTGGTTGGCAAACGCCACATCCACTGAGCTACACAGGCTCTGTGTGTGTGTGTATATATATATATATATTACTTCCAACTAACTTTTCTTCCTTCTATTTTCACACATCAATTAAAATGCAATCATATGGTGAAATTGATGTAAAGTTTGTAGTTCGGGTTGAATCCACACAACAGCACCCAACCTAAATGGGCATGCGACACCACTGATATATATATATTAGTCAGAAATTCAATACTAATATATACATACACAAGTCCAACTGTGTAATATATATGTTACCGCTAAAGTGCAGAAATCAGTTATTCTGCAGATTATCTAGGTATTGTGCAGATTAACTATGGTGATCCGTTAATGTGCAGAAAATTGTTTCATTTCTCAAATTACCTAGGTAATCTGCAAATTACCTAGGTAATCTGCACATTATCTACTAGGCACTCGCTAAAGTGAAAATAAGATCTTTGCTGGAACAACAGCAACGTTTCTGTATGCTTGAATTAAGATAATGTTATTTATTTATTTTTTGATATCTAAAGAATCAAATTAATACAATCAAACAATCAACAAATTAGTTGATAGAATCAATCATCAATCAATTAATATAATACAAGGAATCAAATGGTTTAAAATATTATTACAATTAAGAAAAAAAACATATGATAAAATTATGTTTACTTATTAAAAAACCAAACTAAAAGTGGAGGGAGAGGGGGGAAGGAGTAGGGAAAGGAAATGAGAGAAACAAACTTTTGAACTTTAACGATATGGAAGCCGTTAATGTGCACATTACCTAGGTAAAATGCGGAAAACTCTTGATTCCGCACGTTAACGGAGCAAATCAGTTAATCTGCAGATTAGCTAGGTAATGTGCACATTAACGGTTTTCGCACTTTAGCAGTAACATATACACAAGTCCAACCTCCTTTGACTTTAATCATACAATCCATGAAAGCTCTGGCAAAAAATGTAACATTCAGTGGATCATCAACACTCTTTCCCATTGTAAATATGGACAAAAAATATAAATTTATAAAAAATTATATATTAAAAACTTGTCAATATTGGTGTCCTAAAAATGTTGGTTCACACACACAAAACAGCAATTCATGACCAATGGCAACGTTCAGTTGGACTGGTTGACACAATAACCTATCATAGCCACTGTTGTCCTCAGCAGACATCCTGCCTTGCTTTCTGGGTGGTTTAAAACCCACTGGAATGCTAAGAATTTGACCCACTGCAATGTGTATGTCTGTTTAAAGGTGTCCATACTTGTACAGCATACCAGGGCTATTAAAGCAAATGTGATGCAATGTTTATGCATTGAAAAGTATACTCTTCATGAAGTATTAATATATTGTGTTTAATTTTAGGAATCACATGAAGCCAGGAAATAATTAGGGGAGTCTTTAACAGGAATAAATGCAAAAATATATCAGTGATATTGCTATTCTGTGGGTGTGCACCTCACAACTAGCACACCCGAAATATGCACCTCTGATATACACACATCATCAAATTCCTTGTATACTGCTAGTTTAATGTTTTGGCTAATTTCCATCTTATTCAACTGGCTCCATGTTATACCTACTTATTGTGTTGTCTATTTTCACTAAAAATTGTGACTAAATAGCTGAAATATTTTACTTGTTCTATAGGTTTTCCATTTTACCTTCCATTTTCACAACTTGGTCTTTTTCATGTCATATTTATTATAGCTGTTATCGAGTGCAAGTCTGCAGGATTTTTTGTCATGATCTTTGATCATGACAAATAATGACAGCTTTCCCAACTCATTCAATGTTTTTTCTTTAAAATTTGGGTTTTTGAACCTTAAAATTTGTGACAAACTCCACATTTTTTTCTTGAATAATATTTGTATAGTGTGAGTATACGTAGTACATGTTGAAGTTTCTGGAACAAGAATTATGTGAAACTGGAATTCGAATAAATTATTTCACTGACTAAAATTAACTTGGAAGCTGATTTTTGGTATGCTGCCCTATCTTCCCGTTGGCATTAATAAGAAAAATCACCATGAAGAGCACTACTTTCATCTAAAAATTGAGATATAAGCAGAAGCATTCATCATAAAATATTAATACCAGAATCACGCTTAATATTTTTATTTGTAAAATTTTCAGCTGAGTTTCATAGCCATTGTCAATATGGTTATAGGAAAACTCTAAAAGAACAACAGTTTAATTGAAAGCATGTGTTTTCTCCTGCATCTGCACACCCACAGATGCAGGAGAATACCACATGCTTTCAATTAAATTGTTGTTCTTTTAGAGTTTTCCTATAACTGTATTAGTTAATATAATTTCCCACAATTGAGAAAGTTTTAGACAGTTGCTTTTGTTTAAATTTGAATTGTGAATGTGTGCTTCACAGCTTTCTTTGTAGTCTTTCCAGAAGAAAATAATTTTTGTATAATATTTTGGTTTTGTTCCACTGAATCCTGTGTTTTGTAGATAAAGTGGCTTTGTAAACTGGATCTGATTCAGAAATGTTTTATTTTATATTGCAATATGACCAGCTATGATTAAATTCAGGGGACAAGCATTGTAGTGGTACTATTTGTAAAACTGGAAGAGGTAAAAAAGTGACTTAAGAAAGACATTTGTTTTCTTTTCAAAGCTAGACAGTTTTTGCAGTCATCTTCCCCCCCCCCCACCCCCCCCCCCCCCCACCCCCCCCCCCCCCCACCCCCCCCCCCCCCCACCCCCCCCCCCCCCCACCCCCCCCCCCCCCCACCCCCCCCCCCCCCCACCCCCCCCCCCCCCCACCCCCCCCCCCCCCCACCCCCCCCCCCCCCCACCCCCCCCCCCCCCCACCCCCCCCCCCCCCCACCCCCCCCCCCCCCCACCCCCCCCCCCCCCCACCCCCCCCCCCCCCCACCCCCCCCCCCCCCCACCCCCCCCCCCCCCCACCCCCCCCCCCCCCCACCCCCCCCCCCCCCCACCCCCCCCCCCCCCCACCCCCCCCCCCCCCCACCCCCCCCCCCCCCCACCCCCCCCCCCCCCCACCCCCCCCCCCCCCCACCCCCCCCCCCCCCCACCCCCCCCCCCCCCCACCCCCCCCCCCCCCCACCCCCCCCCCCCCCCACCCCCCCCCCCCCCCACCCCCCCCCCCCCCCACCCCCCCCCCCCCCCACCCCCCCCCAATTGATACGGTACAATGTGCCTTAGACAATAGAAATATAAGATCTGATAATGATAATATTGGAGTCTTGATAAGTAATAGATTGATTTGGATAAAAATTGTAGATAGGAAGTTAGTAATGATGTAAATTTTTCATGTAGTACTATCATATCCTGTACACCCCTTGAGGGTACATATCAGGAATTTGATGTTGATGATGTTGAATAAATTATTGGACCAATATTTTGAATATATTCATTCACACTTACCTATTAATGGATAAGGTGCATCATCTTTGCCAGTTTTTACCCAGAGCTGATAATGTCGTCGATTCTCCTATAATAAAAATCAAAAAATTAAGCCACACTGAAATCGACAGCCTTCGTGTTATTACAAAATATGCTATTAAAAATAAATAGCATGCTAGAGTACATTCAAAATAAATACCACCTATAAAAACAGGCATAGCATGTAATGCACAATTTCTATCGGAAATGAAGAACACTCTGATGCTTTTGCAACAAAAGTTCAATGGGAAAACTGGCTAGTTATTTAAAACAATGCAGCAACCAAAGAAGAAATGGTTAATGTTAACGAAGTGACATTTACAACTATCATACAGCAAAACATAATCAGTTTTCTATTGATTAACTGCAAAACCACAATAATAATGCTGTATCATAAAACATTTTCTTGCTCCCAAACCAAAAACACAAGCAGTAATGGGAATGTTTGCTCCCCATGGGCAATGAAACAAGTATTTACTGATTTAATATCAAGTTAAATTTGTCATCCTGCTAATTAAGAGCTCCAATCACAGCGATTTAAAATTAGTATCAAATTTTAATTTATTACTATTTCTCAGAAAAAAATTTGGAATTAACTGCTTTAATTTAACTGGGTAGCAATATATAAGTTGTAAGTCAGCAGTCAGTAATGAAGGAAATACAGGAAGGTGGTTTTGATTAAAATCAAGAATAAGACAAAGATGCACATTATCACCACTCTTATTCATCATCTATATGGATCGTATTATGAAAGAAATGACATTACACCTGATATCAGAATTGGAGATATCAAATCTAGCTTTATGCAGATGGTATTACACTCCTATACATATCCAGGGCAAGTCTCCTGGATTCTCTGACTAAAATAACAGCTGTAACAAAATTAGGCATGAAAATCAGAAATAAAATGACTAAAACTATGAAAATATGCATACAGAAAACTTCAGCTGCATTCTAAATGGAGAGCATATTGAACAAATAATATATATATATATATATTATATATTTAAGCGCAGTCAGTTTTTCATCAACAACAGAATAAGCAAATCTGGTACAGTGGGGAGCCAGTTGAATAAATTTATATTGAATAAGAGAAAAATTAGCCAAAATGCTAAACTAGCAGTATTAGATTAAATTACAGACTACAGATATGAGAGTTAAGGGGCCTGAACATTCTTTGCATTTAAGAATGTGTGAGTAGGGTAAACCTAAGGTGGTATAGTCACTTAAACAAAATGAGAGAGGAAAGTATTTCATGCCAAGATGGCAAGAAAAAGACTCAGAGAAAGACCAAGACCTAGGTGGATTGATTCAGTTAGAAGAACAAAATGTTAGATATAATAATATTACAAGTGCTGAGAAATAGACTCATTTGGAGGAAAATTGCTGTCAGATTACATTATTATTATTATTATTCATGACACCTCCAAGGAGTCCGAAGACTCATCACGGGAGGACACCTACAGCTGTCTCAACTACTACACCGAACCTGTACTACGGATCATCTCCATCAACGCCACCTACCGCCCACCTCCACCACTACCACAACTAGTATTTTTTGTCTGTAAATTGCATGTGTTCTGAAGGGCTGATTTGTCTGTATACGGGATGAAAAACCGAGTTTCTAGGAGAAAAAGCCCTGCTACCTCTGTATGAGATCGGCTAACTCACCTTCGATTGAAATCGTCCAGATAAAGATTCCTCCCGTCGCGACGAGAATCGAACTTAGGCCTATTCCAATCAATGGGCGCAATGTACCGTTGTTCTTCCAATTGAGCTACGGAGGCGCTAAAATTTTTTTTACAAGAACTGACACAAACTTTTATTTTTCAAGAAATTTTGTATAAAAATAACTTTGCAGAACTTTACAAAGTGTACACAAAAGTGCCCATATGAATGTGGGCTGTATGAAACACAAGATGTTCAAGAATGTTATGCTATAATAATAATGAATGACAAATGCAGGAACTGAACTGGTCAAAAAAATATTTACAATATATACAACCAAAGTCAGAATAAATAAACATAACTGTCCACTCAATGTTGTTAAGTGACTGCACATGCTTTTTTTGCTTTACTTTAAGCAGAGATACAAAACAGGGGCTGTCATAAGATGGCACACATCATTCATACTGTCCATTCACAGCCTGAGTCAGAACTTTGGTTTCAATAACACTTCACATAATGGCACAACAAACTTGCTTGGGCTTCTTTCAAACTGTTCCAATTGTTCCTGAACATATTTGGCTTTAAATAATTTACACTGCTGAAGGTAAATATACAAAGTTATTAAATGCACACTCGCACACAGATACTCACTCTCACACATACACACAACAGTGGGCCCCCTGTTCAGCCCCAGAACCAACTTTGAGATGAACTACATAATTCAGACATCAACACCTGTCATCACTACTAGTTGATGCCTGATCCATTGACTGTTGACCAACTGAAGTACGACGAAGCGGAAGACAACCCAAAGTTGTCATTGGATCATCTAACTTTGCAGTCAACCAAGGATGATTAAGAATATCTTCTAGGGCTGGTTGGTCTGCAGGTCGGTAAGAGAGGCACTTCCGTATAATCGCAACCGGTGTATTATCTCGTATCCTGACACCATCGAAAACTGTGCCAAATCCTCCCTTGCCAAGCAATTTTCCAAGTTTATAGTATTTCTCAAATGGTTCCTTTTCCCTGGCTAAACGATCTGTCAATTCCAGTTCCACTATTGGATGAAAACATACTACTAAATGCCGGTACTTTACGGGAGAGCATATTCCAAAATTCAAAACACAAATCCAGTTGCAGTGAGATATACGAAGTAGGACTACGCCCTCCCGTTACATGCAACACAACAAACACCAAGCTTACAACAACCACCAACGGACTTTACTATTAATAAACTTAATCATGTAGTGTTGTCATAGTAGCCTGAACATCCCTTGAGGGTACATAACAGGAAATTAATGATAATAATAATAATTTTTAAAAAAAGCAAATGGTGTTTGTTTAATGGGATATGGTCAGAACTGTTGTTAGGATATATGCCACACCTAGGCAAACACTATTTAGCTACTCCTAAATTCAAGAAAATATGTAAAATAAAAACAAACAAAAAAGTGTTTTTATGGTTGCAATACAATTTTCCGTCCTCCACATTTATCGCTCTTGGACATTGACTTAGAAGCTTAGTGGTTCACAATCACCCTGGACACAGTAAGTACTAGTTAAATGCTAGCATCACCCAATATCATCATGAGTTCATAATTTAACAACATTAGAGAGAAGAAATTCTGATGCTAAGATAAAACTGGTTGGTAATAATAGGATGTTGAATTTCTGTTTCTTGTAGCAAGGCTTATACGTTGGTCATACATAACTGGTAATTAGCTTAAGGAATTAATATCGCATATAACAGATATTAATTAAAGCAAACTTTAATGAATACCTTCAATATTTCGGCAATGTCATGTTGCCATCTTCAGGAACATACAAATATGGTATGTGCATGCAGGCACTAACAAAAGCAAATGAGGAAGAAGGCAAGAAACTAATATTGTTCCTAAAGTCTAGGCAGTTGAGCTGAAGTTCTCATAATGTTTCCCAAATTTGGGGTAGTTTCATGCACCCAAATTTGTTGAGGTTTGGAACGTTTTTTAGAGCTGCTGATGATTCCATGAATTAATCTTTCATACTTGAACTTGCTGCAGTGTATTATTTTAGTTTCCTTCCAACAAATTCTATGGCAGGTATCTAAGGCATCTGCCAGCCCAGAGTAGCTGTAGTGGTGAAGCTGGATGTAGTCTTCGTGTTCTGAAATCCTGATATTCGCGAAAATCCTGATATTTGGCCTGTTTGGCCAAAGTAGGACAATTTACAGCTGCAAGGGATACACCAGGTAGGTCTAGGGGCAGTGGTTGGTCTTTGGTAGAGTGGATAAGGGATGCCAACTTTTTATATGGTCTATAACACGAAGTCAGGTCATATTTTTTGAGGATATTGGTTATTTTCTCAGAGGTGCCCTGGATGTAAGGGATGGTGATAGATTTAGTGTAATCTTTATTGTAGGGGGGGGGGGTTGTGGTTTGGTTTACTGGTGTTAGTATTTTTTTATATTTTTTGGGGGGTTGTAGCCATTGGCTAAGAAACTGTTGAGGATGTGGTTTAGTTCAGTGATTAGGGCATTGTGATCTGAGCAGATTAATTTTGCCCTGTTGAATAGTGGTTTTATAACCCCATATTGTTATGAGGGGGGGAGAAATTGCTGGTGGTGTATCTGCCTGTATGAGTGGGTTTTCTATAAACACCTTATCCACTCTACCAAAGACCAACCCCCCCACCCTAGACCTACCTTGCAGCTGTAAATTGTACCAATTTGGCCAAACAGGCAGGACAGCAAATATCAGGATTTCAGAACACAAAGACTACATCCAGCTTCACCACTACAGCCACTCTGGGCTGGCAGACCATGCCTTAGATACCCACCATAGAATTCTTTGGAAGAAAACTAAAATAATACACCGCAGCAAGTTCAAGTATGAAAGATTATTCATGGAATCATCAGCAGCTCTAAAAAAACGTTCCAAACCTCAACAAATTTGGGTGTATGAAACTACCCCAAATTTGGGAAACCTACATTATGAGAACTTCAGCTCAATGGCCAAGACAACCCAATTAGCCCACTAGGGGGAACCATTAGGACTTTAGGAACAATATTAGTTTCTTGCCTTCTTCCTCATTTGCTTTTGTTAGTGCCTGCGTGCACATACCATATTTGTATGTTCCTGAAGATGGCAATGTGACGTTGCCGAAATATTGAAGGTATTCATTAAAGTTTGCTTTAATTAATATCTATTATATGCGTTGTTAATTCCTTAAGCTAATTACCAGTTGAATTTCTGTGTTTGAAAAATCACGTCATTACAGTAAGTAGTATATATGTTAAATTACTGGTGTAGTACAAGAGTAATATTTAAATAATAGCATCTTCTTCTGAAATGGAAGATGGTGTCATAATTATGCTTCACATATTTTATGTCGTCATCACATTCTGTGTCTGTGCAGTTAGCGTAGTGGCTGTGCTCTTCGCAACCATATACCTGGGGAAGGAGTGTTCTAGGTTCAATTCCCGTCAGTGACATGAGGAGCTGAAGGATCTTCCTCATTCATAGCCAAGTTAGTCAGTCTTGGGTGTGGACAGTAGGTTTCCCCCAGTTTATCCTGGGGTTTTTCATCCAGCAAAGCAGGCAAACCGGCCTTGATAACTCAACATTACAGACATAGGGCTAACTACCTTATCCTGTGAACGGTTTGCGGTCCGATGATTAACTAATCCTTGACACTGCAAGGTAAAAGAGGGGAAAGGAAGATGAGATAAGATGATATCACATTCTATATATGATAGGTGTTATTACTAGTTATGACTTTTTAAACATCAACAAAATACACATCTGGTGCCAATGTTCCTTGCTTTGGTAATCTGAACAACTGCTAATGACTATCAACAGTAATATTTCTTACAAAGGAGAACAATATGTTCAAATTTAGTTATTAATAACCAAATTACTTACAGAAAGTCCTAGCTCCTGAAGAACCAAATTAATACAATCCACAGCAGTATGAGTATTGCCAACTTTTATTGTTTTGAACTAAAATAAAAGATAAAGTTTTTTTTTAAATCCACAGAATGTATCTTGATATATTTTGTGTATATATATATATATATATATATATATATATATATATATATCAAGATACTGTTTCAAAAATTATACAAATACCTAATTATTTCATTAACACTTCTTTTACACATCATTGGACATTTTTTTTTATATTACTGGTAATTAAAATTAAGTTAAAATTCATAATAACAAGGCTGCTGTAAGCAAATATTAGTCAAAAATCTAATTACCACCACGAGACTTACAAAATCATCCTTTGTATCAGGATTCCAATAAGTCACTTGAAGTGATGTCAGAGATGAGCCTTCTTTTTCTTTTGCTTCTGTAAGCAATCTAGATTTAAAGACACAAAATAAAGTACCATAATTGAGTTCTGCGATCAGTTTGCTTTGCAATTCAGACATTTAAAACTTTTCAATTTCAAATTGTTACACTGAAATTATTATTATAACAAATCACTGCAGATGGACTTGAATATAATTATTTAAAAATAGTAATCCTAGCCTTGTATGATATAGTAATCCACTATATCATCCATCCACAAGATGGTAACCCATTCCCTCAATTTCAACACCAACTTTTCATGTGAAACTCTATCAAATGCCATTGAAAATGTAATAAAATTACTGCATAAGCATCTACTACTGCCCTTTAACAAACCTATGCTACCTTCAGTACAAATTCTTATTTTCATCAACTGAGCCTTCTATTTTACCATAATCAAATTCTCCAATACCTTTACTGACTACAGCACTACTATTTTGGATCCTCTTAACACAGAAACACTATCCTTTTCCCTTCCACTTTTGAAGAACTCTCCTGTTGTATGCCTCTCACTGAAGAAATAAGTCAACAGCATTGTTAGTTTCATTGCTCATTTTCCCTAATACACACACAACAATGGCCCATCCTGCCCACTGCCTTGTGAATATCCTGCTTATTCAATGTTACAAACTTCGATGCATCAACTTCCAGTTCATCTTCCTTCTGTTCTGTTTTGATGCCATTCCCTTTTGTTCAACACAAAAAACACTGACAAAATAGTCAACATTTACACTATATCATCTGTTGCTGTCAACATCTCCAACAACAATGTTTTTTTTTTCATTTTTTTTTCTTTCAAATTCAGCTTTCCTTTTACTGACCATATAATCTAAAAACTCCTTAGGTGCTATTGGCCTACTCTACCAATTTCATTTCATATTCTGTTTTCTTTTTCCTTTCTTTATCATACATCACTTTTCTTGCCTGTGATTTCCACTCCTCATGCAACTGTTGACCCTTTCATAGTTATAATTGCCAGCCTAGTTGGCCAAGTGGTTAGCATATTATCCACTCTCCAACCAAAAGGCTGCAGGTTTGAATCCCATCCTGGGCACGGATATTTATGATTGTCCATGAAAAAAATAGTGGCTATCAGCAGTAGATGGCATTGGTGTAGATGGTGAAGATAGTTGCTGTTGGTGAAATGAATGGTGGAGACGGAGAATTGTAGAGTAGGTGACCTCCCTATTATAATAATAATGTCATTATCTACCTAGTTTCTGCCAATCTTATTCATTCATTTGATGTCTCTCTTTATCCTCCTAATTGTAGAAATGACAGCTTACATAATGGTCTTGAACTGTGATAATTCAAAACCACTTATCTCAACCTACTTCCTCAAGTTATATGTCCTGAGCTGCCTCCAGTTTGTTATAATTTCCTACTTTGTAGTTCCATATATCCCCACTGCTCCATGGGTCAAGCAGAGGCAGCACTGATGTTTCATCTCTCTCTTATCCTGAGATGCCATCACCAAGTTGAGAATCCATATATTAACTCAGTTAATGATGGGAATACAGTTCGAAAAGAATTGCACAAAAGCAAACAGTGAATTTCTGGTGGTTATAATGGCCAACTGTAACCCTATCAGATAGAGATGGCTATATCATCTGTCACTGTGAAAAGACTTTATTCTTTTAATTACTGGCATACAAAATCTGAATAGTGCTTTCAAAACGTTTGTAAAGAAAAGGTATTACATAAGTAAAAGAAATGTGATCAGATTTTCTGTGTGTGATATGCACATACTAACTTACTGAATAAGTTTACAGTAACCAAAGCATTCAATATTACTACTATATCCTTATTCCAATGGATAAAACTTATATCATTAAATATTGTAATTAAGAAATATCTAACAGTTAATCGAACAGTACAAGGATTAGTTTGAAATAATTCTTGCATGTGTGTGAATTTATTTCAACTTCTGAAATGTTTTATGCAAATGGAAGATATAGTTTGAATTTATACATAAGCACTAAATAAAATTTACAGCCCTAAATTTCTTACTTGTAGCTCTTCACATAATGTAATTATCTACTTGTAAAATAAAATCTTTAAACAAACTAATGTACAACAGTTAAAAGACTGCTATACTATATACATATGGTAATTCTAAAAAAAAATTCTTTATTTTTAATGTTTTACTTTTAGGATATATTTTAAAACAAACAATAATTTATTATTATGCAACACCTCCAATGATTCATCAAGGAAGGGCACATTAGAACTCTCCATTTCTACTACTTAATCCACCAACTACACAGAACGCCACATAATTCCAATAAAATTTTAACTTTAAACAAAACATTAGTAAATTATTAAAAATTATTGCTTTAATCAAATGTTAAAACTAGGCTTCCGAAATATGTTTAGCATCCAAGCACCTGTGTTACAATAAAGGGCTTATAACTTTCCAAGTGTACTCATTCTAAGTTTCCAAGCACAAATATACATTGTCTGTATAGGCAAATAGTGTATATTTGTGTTGTAAATCATTATTGCATATATTTTAATGATGCCTATAACATTATGCAAGCATACTGTTTTAAAAAATATAGCATTTAAGTTTACATTTTTTACTGTAGGCACTGGCTTCAATTACTCCTTTATATAGCACTAATAACGAAAATAAGAAAACTGTTATCCATCACTGGATTTGAGATTCAAATCTGGAAGGAGACAAACATTATGTGAGTGACAGAGTATACCAACTACGAGAGGAAGGGGAGGATACGTTTTCATATGAGACAGTTTTCAACGTGCGAAGTATCGAGAGAATTCCATTTTTCGGTATGCATACACATAGCCCAACTCTAGGAGTATCTGTATGGCCAGAGTGAATACTTATTACCGCTACAAGAATCGCATAAAATCCACAGAGTTAGTGTCTTCAGCGAAGATAAAAGCAAAATGTTTTCACTAAACCATCACTTTTCAGTCGGCATATTGAATTTAGAAACTCGAGTAGCTCTCGAATTTCTACATTGAGCTTAGATTTACTACATAGGATAAATCCTAATTTACACCAAAAATACTATTACAAGCTATATATAATCTAGAAAGAAATAAGTGTTTATGTTAAATAATATAATTTAAGGATAGCTTCTCAAATGAAATATCGCTCTCCAAATTCATATATATCACACACTTTTATCTTATAAAATTCAGTATACTCACTGTTGAAGTTTGTCTTTCCACAGTTCTTTTGTTTCCAGTGAGCTGTTAAAGAAAATGCATCATATATAGTAGCATAATATTAAGGATATCCTTGTATGCATATCTAACTTCTATCATACAAAAGTTATGTCCTTTCAAACGACGAATATTCCTCAACACGCGCGAGCACACACACACACACACACAGTGAAAACCACTAGTAAACGCAGTTGGACTAATTGCGTGGCTACGTGCAAGAAGACACATGGATGAAGTTGGGTATAATAGGGCTGTCCTGACCTCCCACAACATAGGTCAAAGTTCATTGGAGGAAGGGTAAACAATACCAACTGAACACTTTCTCTTCCGACGTCACAAATCCCAGTAGGTTGTCCAAGTTTCTTGGAACTGATGACATCTCGGACACCTGGATAACCTTCCTAAGAAGCAGCCGGAGGCATATGATAACAGAAAAGACCAGTGAAAATAACATCCACACCTGCAACCACTTGATAAATTAAAGCAGCAGTTTTGGATGTTTAAAATATATATATATATATATATATATATATATATATATATATAATCGAGGAACAAACACAAAGTAGTAAGGAGAACCAGCATTCAATTCACCTCACAGCTGGTAGGGTAAAGTGAAAATAGTTTGTTGAAAATAAACAGAGCATTAATATTGACAAAGCATCTGTTAAAGAAATTTATCCAAGCTGATACGTATAGCTATACCTGAGAATGAAGAGTTAAGCTATGCTATCTTCAGAAAAAGCCATTAGCTTCACAGAATTATATACATTAATAAAGTGTTGCTTGCTGATGAGGAAACCTAAAACTGGATTATCGAAAGAATATATATATATATATATATATATATATATATATATATATAAAGAAATATCTGGAATTGGTTGCACTTTACAGAATCTTTCCGAGTACAAACATTATTTATATGGGGGATTTGCATCTCGATCTCTCGAGTATAATCTAATCTTTTCAGAAAATTGAGAGGGATCAAATGAGTAAAAATTGTAATTTCTACTATTCTAAGTAGAAATTACACGCGCGATGTACATGATGTATACGGTGAAACTGCAATAAAATATATATATTAATAATCTAAATTAACTTTCAGTCTGTTGCAAATTAGAAAATGGTCAAGAACTACAAATGATATTCTGAAGTGAAATTTATAAAATTTGGATATTTAAAAACACAACATTTACACAGAGTAAACGGCGCGTATGTATTTTAAATATTTAAAGAAACTTCAATGTAAATATTTTTCAAAACAAATTATTCGTAATTACTTGAGGCAGAGTGTCATTTACTATTAATATTATTTCTGTATCTTGATTATGTCAAGTAATATTTGTATTTAAATATCTCCATTTTGTGGAAACTGTATTTTCAATTTTAAAAACTAAACTGGCACACTACAAATAAAATTAATGAATGCAATAACATTTACTAATATAAAAATAAAATACATGCAAGCAACCTACAGAGAAATACATGCAGTATAAAATACATGCAAGCAACCTGCAGAGAAATGAATGTTAAAAATACCAAACGAAGCATATGAAAGTCTTCAAATACGGAAAGGTAATTTTGACAGGAGCTGGCGCACAGAAATACTTTATTAAACAGCTGATAAATCTACGCCAGCAGGATTTGATAAGAGATCCTTTGGTTAATGTTACATTTTTTTACAATATTTCTAACTTCTCACCCCAGGCATCCTACGTAACGAATTAAAAAACAAATACCCAATATTCAGATGTCTAATAACATTTTAGTCTCGTAATCTTGTGAATGATTAAAATACAATACTTATTTACTGGCCACAAAGTTACTAATTGATTTGAATCGCTATAAAATTCATTTTTAAGGGGGGGGGGAAATAAAAGTATATATATATATATATATATATATGTTATTATTATTATCTTCGTACTACAGAAATGTAGTTTGTCCAGCATACGTAATTACCAGTTTCGGCCTAGCAGGAGAATTTTCTAGGAATTAACTTAGCTGAATACTTTCCCTGGGGGTTATTAACTTTGTCGCGTGACTACCGACACTGCACACTATATCTTGTGACCTACACTATGCGAAACTGAACAACACTGGCTCTCATTTCCGTACTTTCTGTTCTTCCAGCACGAAGTCTGGTGTGATATTTGAAAATTGGCGATGCTAGAAATGGAAAAGTACAACTACCAAAGCTCAGGGCAAATAAATACAGTTGAATATATACGTTAACGATGCCACGAATGTTAATTGCAGCAGTATTACGGAAGTATTTTAACTGTTTTGTTATATACTTTGATTTAAACGAACGCACTGATTTTGCAGTCCAGGTTTTACATACACTCAAAAAAAAAAATTTCCATTACATATAATGCTGAAAGCTGTAGATAGAAACTATGATACATCAATATTGCTTGTAGATTAGGAATGCTAAAGAGCAACAGTCCCAACGAATGGTGAGAAAGGAGAAGTTGGTAACGGGTAGGTTTTTTTTTTTTTTTAAGTTATGTAAAACCTGGACTGCAAAGACAGTGCGTTCGTTTAAATCAAAGTATGTAACAAAACAGTTTGGAGTTGGACTGCATATGGCTGTTAACCAGTTTTGGTAAGTTAACTAAATTAAAGGTTCGAAATAATCAGCATAAATAAATCATTTTAACGCCTGTTAAAAGTTTTTCTTTAATACCAATTACTTCCATGTAAGACCAATACTTTAGTCTCATCGGAAAAGAGTTTAGAAAATCTTTATAATCGCAGAATCCAAATTTATCTCTTTTCTTTGAAAGCAAACCTTTTCCACTCAGGAATGTATAGCAGTGAACTAGTATTTTTGGTTCTCATTGTGCTAGTAGGACACCAGCAGAGTGAGGATCCATGATAACCAAACACGTTTTAAGCCACTTAATCGCGAAGCTAGTATCCAAACTGGTGATAAAAATCATGTGATACTTGGGGAGGGGCTGGGAAGAGTTACACACGCATATTTTAAAATCTTTCCAAATAAGGTAGGCTATTGAACTACAATGGATTGTTTTAGCCTACAGACTGTGGGTGCCGGTTCAAGTTGAATGTATCGTTGCTCATAATTGTATATTCCGTGATCTCGAACTTTTCCATGCCTTGAATGCGGGCATAGAAGTAGATCATCTGACGTTGGATTAAGTCGCTTTAGTGTTATCTGTTCCTTAGAGTCATTAATAAATCTGTGCACTAATAAGAAATCCAGTTTATGTGTCAAAAAACACTCACCTGAATGTCACAACTACATTAGTAGTCGGCCATCCAAGAACGAAAGAAGTGTCTGGCGACTTGGACGCTTCGCAAACATCTGCAAGGCAGTCGGAAATCCATATTTCGCACACTCGAACCTTCTCCTTTAGCTTAAACATCCCACCGGACCTGTTAAAAATTAAAAATTCATGAGTTTGTAAAATTACAATGTAATTTATTTTTAAAAAATTGTAGATTTTTTTCCCCCTCAAATTTAGGAAACTTATCAAAAGATTACAACTTTGCCAAAGTTTCGGATAACAATAAGCGTAACATTATGGCTAAGCTGCTTCACACCTTTTGCAAAACGGTTTTTCTCGCATTCCAAAACATATCTGAAGCACTTTCAATTTCACAGTAATTTACAGAAGCGAAACTACAAAAAACAGATAAATGGATAACATTTCGAGAAGCAATGCCTTTGCTCTACTTACTTCAATTTCGTGCACCGAGAAAGAGTTGGCTTCACTGGAGTAACGTTCTCACATGGACAAAATTGAAAGTCGAATTCTGATTAAAAACAAGTTGGTAATAATTTGTTCTCAAAAAAATGCTTAAGGTCTTTGCAACACTTCCCAAAATTCCTGGCATTTTTGAAATTGTGATTTTCAACTCAACAATCGTTTGCAGAAAATAAAATTAAAGCGTCCTTATCTAAAAACAATTTCAACTTACAGTAGGCTGGTCTCATTCTCAATTAAATAATTTCTGTAAACAGTTCCACAGGATTTAGAATGGTAAAGAATGTCAGCAATATTCACCACATTCTCACAATGAGTTTCAGTTTCCACATGGGAGATATTTATTTGACTCCTAATTCCCTCACATCTTCCTCCTTCCCAAAACAAGTCTAATGCTCACTGTGGAATGGTACCATTATCACTGAGAACTGGATAGCTGTTATAAGACTAAGAACACAACACTAACTGCATTTTAATACAGAGCATTAACATCTTCTGAAAGATTTTTGGACTAAATCTATTACAGAGCTCCAAACACCTTTAGTTGAGAAACCCTTTGGAAGGTTCTTCGCACTCAAGCTAGGATTCGAACCCAGAGTTTTTCCAGTCAAAGGGCATCATCAATACCAACAGAGCGGGTGAGTGGATAGTTCATCTTAAGTTGAACTTTTGCCTTTAAAATTTCAAGGTTAATTTATTTGTTTTTGCTATTTCAGCAATTGCCATAATCAGTGAAGTCAATGTGATGGAATTATTTTTGTATTTATTTTTTTTTTAAATTAAGTTTTATTTGTGTTGCTATCCTGAGTTCTAAAGAAAAGGTCGCCACTTTGTAATGTGACGACAAAGTAGATATGCTCTCTCCCCGCTTTCCACATAAACCAACAGTTCTACTATATCATGAAACTGATAACGGTTTATACCCACACTTCATGAGGATATAATCCTATTAACATGCAGGGTTTTGTTGATGAGTTAGACAAAAAATTATTAAACTGCTATGAAGTTTCATCGTTTCGATCCAAAAGTTAATGACTAAAGAGACAAAAGTTTATTATTATTACATGAGACATCGTAATATGACTCGTCCGTAAGGGCACTCTATTCTACTTCGCTACAAAACATCTCACCTACTACTTAATTCTCCAAAATACACATAACGGCACCATTACCATCGACTCCACTTACCATCTATCGCCACCATAATAGTATTTTTTATCTGTCAATTGCGTGTGTTCTCATGGCCGAATTGCTTGTACGGGACATGGAAAACTTTGCTACCTCCGGATGAGATCAGTTGGACTTTATATGGACTTTTTCAACCTTCAGTTGAAAAAGTCCATATAAAGATTCCTCTCGCCACATTGAGAATCGGAGGGCGCAATATACCGCTGTTCTTCCAATTGCGCTAAAGGCAATTCTATCAAAAAAAAAAAAAAAAAAAGACCGATTGTCGTCTGCATGATGGTTGGATAGCGTTGTTCAGGATAGAAAAATATTATTCCCAAAAGTTTTGTATAAACATGCTATGTACTCTAAACAATCAAAAACACCATACATTAAACTACAAATAAAAATCTTTCAAGAATTAAAATTCATATAATGCTGAAATTTCAATACATGTTTCATATCCAAGTGAGAATATAAGCACACGCTGGTGAAAAAACTTGAACTGTTTACCGAATGAGAATAACAGGCAGACTCTTCCAACGAACGAGAATTCATAAGAACATTTTGAAATCTCTACAGTCAGTTTACAGACTGGCTTCTCAAAGTTAGTATCTCATTTCTAGAGCAAAACAAGTCAGGTAGATGGACTGCGGATGCTCTCCCGATATAGATCAAATCAAAATGAGACGCGATTATTAAAAGATGGTCATGAGAACTATTTTGATTGAAACACTGAGAGTATATATACAAAAGATAATTATTTGAACTTTTTTTTTTGTTTGTAGGGAACACACGCACTAGTTCCTCGGAGTTATTCCTTTCGAAGTACGATCCTTCTGGATATTGAAAGATTCCTGATATTCTTCTGTTGCTCTCATTTCATCAAACACTCGTTTGCGTGTTTTGTACCTGTCATGTCGTATATCCACTATATCTTGCTATAGTTTCTCTTTCAGACTGTGTTTCACACTAAAGAAGACGAAGAATGTCATGGGAAGCATGACTGAAGCATATTGAAAAATGAATTGTTAGTACAGAATTCTGTACTAACAATTCCTGGACATTCGCATAACTACCGTGGTATAGAAACCAAGTGTAAAAAGACTATTTGCGATTAATTGTATTTAATCAATTAAGTCAATCAATTAATCAATATAATAAATCAATTTTAATAAATAAAGATAATGGTTCTGAAGGATAATAATTCGTCAGTCTGAATTTGGAAAAACTATTCTGATAAATCAGCCCATCTATATCAACAAAAGTAATCATTTCACTCTACTATATAGTTCAAAATATGTACTGTTAAAAGGAAAGATCAAAGTAAAATACAAGCAACAGAAATTAGATTTTTTAAGAACAGTTAAAGGATGCAAAAAATCGGACCATATAAAAAAAGAAAACATTAGAAGAGAACTAGGTACAACTTAAATGAAATGATCAAGGAATATATAGAGAAATGAAAAGAGAATTTATGTAGGATAAAGCGTTATCAACTAAGAAGATAAACAGGCAAAGAAGATAAATAGAGAGACAGGAAGACCATAGGCAAGATAGAGAGACCATTGAAGCACATTGTTTAATGAAAATAGAACCATACTTCTGTTAAACGAGTTTCTACTGAGAAGGAAGGAAGGAAATCTATATTTACACCCATATTATACATCCCAATATAAATTTCCCTTATCCTGCTTTACTTACTACACTAAATACGTAGAAACCAATTATACTAACCTTGGTTTTGCTATTAGCAGGAGATCATCGAACAGAAAGAGGTGTCTATCTTGTTTCTGCACGCCCTGAAAATAAAGAAATTCTTTATTCATCAAAGAAACTCTTTCGTTCATAAAAACTAATTTTTTTTTACCTTAAGTCCTAAATACTCGCTCTTTTTTCACGCTCCGAATATCATTTAGTTGTTCGATAGCTGCTTAACTTTAGTTTCCTGAACTGTTGACAGTATGTCTTAATTTCCATTCTTTTATGTGAATGTCATTCACAAAAAGTTATTCAGTGAAAGCTAGAAACAAAAGTTGGAACAACCCACTTCAAGCCTCCAGTAGTAGAAGGTGGTTTCCCACACGTCTCTCTACTCTCGGTAATTAATAATCCAACTTATTTAAATCATTTTAAATTACATTCATCTGTTTCGAGTGCTAGCAATTGTTGATGTCTTTATTCGTCTCTTAAAATAATTATTCAGTCTTTTGTTCATCGACTAATATAGAACATCCCCCCCTTTTTTTTTTACTCTGACTCTAAATCTTTTTAAAAGTTATTTCTTAGCACAAACCAAATACGAGGCATGTTCAGAATTGCACCTTTAATGAAATCAAAATCTATATAGGGTAAGAATGAATTCCAATGCAGATAGGTTATCTACTTGTCGAAAGCCACGATTCACTTGAAACTTCCCAGAGAATTCACCTTGGATTTTGACCTTGCATGTCATGTTGCTGACTGTTATGTTTGATTTATCAATCACACATCGTAATTGGAATGTGCATCGGACATATTTATTAACCTTATAGAGAAATGGATAACATACATTAACTCTTTCGTTATAAATATTTCTATAATATATGCATAACATTTAATAAGCTTATTTATTTATTATTATTATTTTAATACAAGGACATTTTACATTCTCTCTGTATTTAGATAATACAGAGAGAATGGTAAATAACGATAAGGCTGTATTTGAAAAAGTGATTGTTGTCACGCGTTCACAATACAAGGTCAGGTCATTGCAGCACGTGCAGGAGATCAGTAATGGAATCAAACCGACCCCAACAAATAAATGCATAGACGGTACATAAATTTTAAATATGGAGTAAAGCAATAAATTTACACCAGCTTTTGAATTTTTGCAGAAGGCGCTGTAATCTCTTAAAACCTTCCCCCCCCCCCATGTAACATATTGGAAGTAAGATATGCATTTTTAATTTACCGCTTAAATTGATTTATTGGCATATTAGGGTAAATGAGTTTCCAGGATTGCAATAGAGGCAACAGTTAAGTAATACCACAAAGAAAAGATCAGATTTTAACTAATCGAATTTACTGACAGTACATAATTAAAGATGCTAGATATACAGTTAGTACTATTGAACATTGTTTTCGTATATATGGAAATAATAAATTATCTAAAAAATAGATTAAAAGAAAGAGGACTGGTTATGAATGTATGTTGAGATTGGGATTGATTATAATTGCGAAAGGAGACAAGTTATTGAGTCAGCATTATGACGGAGTAAAACCCAAATTTCTGGGGATGGGAGGGGGGGAGGGAGAGATCTCTATATAAGTCTGGCTAACTCATTTTTAACTGTAAAGCCCTCTTAAATGTTCTTTGCGTCCTAACAGAATTCCAATCTATCCTTCCAACTAAAGGGAAAATGTTTTTATTCTTTTACCATCATTATTATTTTAGATTAGATATCTGGAATATCTTCACAATATCTAGACGTGGCGTGTAAATGTGACTGTATATATCTCAAAATGTTTCTCCTTTATCCCATATTTTAGAATCGTGATTCCGAATAATAACAACAATACATACCATTGTGAAATGGACGGAGCAGTCTATGATAAAGGTGCGAACAGTTTCTTCGTTCCATGCCTGTTTCTTTTTCGGAGCACTCGATTTTGTTCCATCGGCTTTTCGTGGATTATCAGTCCTGAGGAGGAAATAAAGCTATATTCATTAAAAATTGCATTTCCGAAATCAGTGACAATGAAACAATGGATTTTCAGACTAAGCATATGCAGTATAGACATTAACCAAAAATGTTGTGCCCTGACTACTGTACCATACAAACTACTATATTAACGTGTGTGCATTTTTCTTTGCATGGGTCGCTCGTACTCTTTAAAAATCCAGTATGACTTCAACAAATGGCATCAGAAAGTTTTAACGATTCAGTTTGACAACCTCAACAAATCTGCATTTGTTAAGATGTATTAATAAATGCAGGTTTGTTAAGATTAATACCATGTTAGAGAAATATTATTTTCCAAAGTGATAATAATCCGGGAAAAGGAGGAAAGATTTCAGCATCGAAGGGCAAGGTAGCAGAAGACAGAAGCGCACTCACAAAAGGAAGATATAAGTCAATCTATACTGAAAGAGCAACAGCACAAACTGTACCAAGTTCAGTTCATGGGCGTTAAACACTGTACAGTCTAAATAGTTACATGAAAACTTCAGGCAATAGATTATCATATGCCCTATATATTAAACCGATTATCACTTCTGTTATTAATGACAAGTAATGTACCAATTCAGGGTCTCACACTTTCATAATGCTGAGTAGAGCATTTTCCTGATATAGTTCGGCCCTGTTCAATGCATTAACAGATGAGGTTTATATAGCACACCACGTCCCATACTGAACAGTTATCTGCAACCTATTGCGTAGTATCCTGGAAAACATTTTCAGTGAGTGCAGCATCTTCCAAGATAGACAAATGCTCCAGTCAACTATATATTTATTCGAATCAACGCCAAAGTAATTGTTTAATAATTTTAAAGAATAAAACTACACACCGAAAACTATATTAAATTACTCTGCAATACAGTAAAGGAGTCCAATTGAAATATCTCCAATTCAAAACGTATCCTCAGTACTGGCTAAAATAAGTTTAGCTCTTCCACGTAAATTAAGTATCGCGACTTTTCATACCAAATTATTTTCTCATATTATGAAAAGTTGCAAATAGCCAAGCTGGACTGAAAGAGGCACTTCAATCACAACCTCTGAATTGAGTCTCTTGACTCTATTTGATGCCAGTTATTTAAAATATTAGGAATACATATCTCATTTTGCTTTCCCTTTTGAAAACTTCCAGATTTCTCTTCTTGGGATAACTAAAACCTCTCGCCTTCCCTGGGACAAGCACATCACATCCATAGCCTTCAAAAGCTTTGTGTCCCTTTCCACTCAAACATTACTTTTCACATCTAAAACTCTAATATGAATCCGCTCAAACCTCAGGCTACTGTTCTCTCGATTGGGATGGTATACCGAAAACTTCCTAATAATGATTGATATTTTCAGAAAAATCAAACAGTCTGATTAATAGATCATTTCGATCTCACAGACGTTCTGTGTTATGTTTTTATATATGCATATATTTTGCCGAACAAGTCACCATTATTTCTCCACTTTCCCTTAAGTTAACTCGTCAAAACACGGTAGATGCTGGCGTTCATTCCTGCACAATTCAGGTGCTCATTCTTCTCTGTCGTCTAATTTATCTATTTTAAGGGAAAGAAAAGCTATTCCAGAAATGTAGCAACATATTTCTTCTCAACCACGCGTCTACACATCGATCTATCGTTTTTACAGCTTTTGACGTGTGGATTGATTATATATATAATCGCAGATAAAACTCATCATAAAAGAAATAATGAAAAATTTAAACAGAGGAGCTAGTAGTAGAGAAAAACGAATACGAGTGGCTGAAATGTAGTAACATAATACAAATTGGAAGATTGCCCAAATAAAGACTGTGCTTCAAATCAACAGGAAAAAGAAGACCAGGTTCAAATTGATCAACAGCTTCTGCATACGAAATTGGCCACTGTGGTCTAAATCCTTGAAATGAATTATCGCGATCCTGTTGATATTTCCTAGCCAACCAGTGACAAGTGATGGGCTAAACACGAAATATGTAAAACTTGCCTTTCTTATAAAGTGTATAACTTATTTTTTTTAAAAAAAAAAGTGTTATGTGAATAGAACCGCAAAAGTTTGGACATCTTGCGTACTTTTAATACTGCGGGTGTGCTGAGGGTAGATAATCAGGGAGCCGGGGATAATCACGATAGTAGTCTCACTACAAGCGATGAAAATTGTTTACTACCCAATTTTGTTTATTTTAAATGTGTAATAAATCGTGAGTAGCATTTTTATTAAGAATGTCTAAACTTATATTTGTATAGATCAAATACAAATCAATTCAAGTATATATAATTCAAGTATATATAATAAATCAATTCAAAATTTATTTTTAATTCATTTATTTTATTCATTAAGTTTATTAAAAAAAATAATTTCGTATATTGCACTTCTTTTTGTATATCATAATGATAATTAGATATATAGTCAACTTTGTCTTTTGTCTGGATCAGCTGCTATCTACATGATTTTTCAAAAACATTGCACTTTATATTTGAACGAAATTAACTGGTTGAAAATAATATTCCTCGCATTGGTTTTACTTTAATGTAGAATGTTGGACAGCAGTAGTATGACTGCTAAAGAACCTAGTATTATCGTGAAAATACATTCGCTCTGCGACGACAGACACGTACGTTACAAAGAGATAAGAAAAATGCAAAAGGAGAAACAGTACCACCTAGCGAAAAATTAAATCTAGCCTTGCTAATAACTAAATAAAGTTACTTTAAATTTTTCTGCCCTTTTCTAATTTAATTCCTTAATAAATAAATGGTGAAATTAATAGAATAAATATCTAATAAGACTAAGCAATTCGATCTTCTCTGTACTAGTTAAAATACTTAAGAGCGATTCATACGGGACTAGTATTAACGAAGAGAATTTATTTAAAGGAATACTTTCTCCTAAAAAAATAATGACGTTGGGGCGGAGGAGGAACAGTCAAATCTTTTTGATAAATAAATGTGCTACAAATGTTCTCAAAGCAGTCGCGTGTGGGTAAGATTGTTTCTGTCGGTTCAGAAATGATAAGAATGTTTCGCGAAACAGAACTATTAATAGTCAGGTGATGTAAGAGGAAATCGAGTCATACAACATGCTTTTTTATTATTATTTCCTGTGTATTGAAAGCCAGTAGAGTAATTAAAATTCCACTTAGGTTAAATGTTAGTGTTTTGACCTTTGGCTTTGGAGAAGTCAAGGATACCTAGGTTTTTGTTGTTGTTGTTTTGTTTCCTTTTGGCATTACCTACAAAAGAACTCGCTTCTTTTTTTTTTTTTTTAGCCTATTCGCAATTTTAGTAATAAATTCCCAATCTTAGGCACTTTGCCTTCAATAAACTATGGCTTATGAGGCCAGCGTATTTTTCTATGTATTAATTCTGGAACGATCTTTTCATTTGAGGGTGAATAGCAGTCTCTCCTGCCTCCGTATGCGTATATAATTCGTCCTTAGATGAAAATATGGTTAAAAGTTCTTTACCTCACAGACGAGGTTGGAATACTAGATCTTTCCAACTGAACGACATCGTTAATACCGATTGAGCTATGGGAATCGTTTTCAAGGCGTAAACAAAGTTCATTTAAATCGTACAAACGTTGGAAAAGCAGAAAGTACTTGTTGATATTAAGTGTGGCATACAAATTCTGAGCAATGTAAAGAAAGATAATTCTGTTCACCTTACGCCTCATCTACCTCTGTCCTCCGTAACAGCCTTCATCGTGAAGTAATTCCAAACAACCACAACCAGCAACACTTCAATAAATATGTCAATAAACTTCCTTCTGAGTCCTCACCAGCATCCCGCACACGGCGTTGATTCCCTTGGGCATAGACGCACCCTCATGCATAATGAAGCAATGAGCTATATCTGAAGCTCTGTTGCGTTAAAGCACACTTGGAAATTTGGCTATTCCTTCCATTGAATCAAAGGACAAAAAATGCGATTGATTTGGCGAATGTATTTGTATCAATTTACATGCTAATAAGTGCAGAAAGACTATCTTGTGAAAAACTATTTTAATAAATCACGAAAAATGGGTGATGCTTTTTCTTTGTCGTTACGAATGGCTGCATGCAATAAATAAACAACGATATATTAATATGAAATACAATCATTGTATGCGAGACTCCAAAATCTCGCGGTGCCAGGATCCTCCACTGACAGAAACGTGTCCCTGCCAGTTGTCCTCTGGGCCTTTCAGGCCAAACTGACATGATTTATGTTGTTCAAATACAATGATATTCAAAATAAAGGAATAGATTGTACTTCTTTATGAATTCTTTATTTCCAGATATAAACATGAGTTATACGTCACCCGAAAACTATCAGATATTCAAGCACTCTATGTATGGACTTCCTGTAATACGACATACAGCGAAACGATAGTTCATTTCTTGCCAGACTCTCTGTAACTGCCGAAGTTCTTGTAATGTGATGGGTAAGGGTGGCACGTAAACCGTATCTTTAACGAATTCCCAAAGATAAAAATCGCAAGGGATCAGGCCTGGGGACATGTGTGGTCATTTGCACAGCACAAGATCATCTTCCTAACCCATCCAGCGGTTAGGAAGAGTTGAGTTGAGAAACATTACAATGGAAGTAAGGCGCCCCATCTTATGAAAATAAAGTCAGCAGAGTTGTCTTCGAGTTGAGGGAACAACCAGATTTGTAGCATATCGAGGTATGACAGTCCAGTTACTGTTCTCTTGACAAAGAAAAAAGGCCGAAAATTTTCTTGCGAGAAATAGCACAAAACACGTTCACTTTTGGTGATTTATTTTATGTTCAACTTTCGCAGTTGGATGTTTTTTCCCCATATTCCCAGTTATGACGATTCACTTCACTTAAGCGAAAGGTTGATCCATCAAAAAAAAAAAAAAAAAAAAAAAAAAAAAAAAAAAAAAAAGAGCCGTGCTGCGAAGGCATCGTCCTCGATGTCATCCAACCTTTTTACGCGAAAGTCTAACCTTTTTTCCTTTGGTTCCTGGGGTGTAGTGCCTGCATTAACTGCAACTTGTAGCCTATCATATGTAATCGTTTCCTGAGAACGCGCCATACCGTCGTTTGGGGAATTCCTTGCTTGCGCGGCTTGTGGATTTTCTTGGACTGCGTTCCAATAAACATTAGTACATTCAATATTCACTTCGCAAACATGGACGACCTGGACTTTTTCCTTTACAGATGCATCCCTCTTCTTGAAATTTTTTATTCCATGAGTAAATCTGCTTATGACGAGGAGGTTCTTTCTTAAATTGAGTATGCAATTTATGTTGAACTGTAATTACAGAATTACGTTTTGCAAATTCGATAACCCAAAATGCTTTCTCCTGCGGCGATGCCATTTTTGTTAACTCTTTGAGCAAACGACTGAAGGATCTTTTTGTTTCAAGCGCGCTTACAGCGCCTCTAGTAGTAAGAGCCTGCTACTGGAATATGGAAAAAAGTAAAGTTTTCCTATAAGGTGATGTATAACGTGTTGGTATCGCTGGAAATAAAAATTTCGCAAACAAGTACAGTCTACTCCTTCATTTTGAATAACCCTGTCTTTGTTCATTTGACTCTTCAGTATCTCTAGCAATGGACATATTAAATTTTAAAAATTCTAACTGACATCAACTGTCATCTACTGCAGTGCTTTCCAAACTTATGGATGTAAAGATCACTTTGGAAAAATTAAAATATTTCACGGTCCCCATCGAAAAAAAAAAAAATATAGTAATACAGACATATTATTATAATATTTATTGTATTTATATTCAATACAAAACATACACAGCGAATATTGCAAAAATCAAATGCAAATATTACATTTTTAGCATCTTACATATACATTTGACATGGCACATTATCTTATATTTTTATATATGTTACCGGCAAAGTGTGAAAACAGGCATTCTATAGAATGTCGAAAGTGGGACGTCAAAGTATGAAATGCTTAGATTTTCACACATTTCCTAGGCATTCTATAGAATGCCAAAAAGCAAATCGGCAAAGTATAAAATACTCCCGGGAGTGACTTTTAATATCGCAAGCCAAGTGATGTGACGACGCTCACCTCAAACAGAGAGCCAGAGCACTTCCTAACCTAACCAGAAATAGTTAGGTTACGTTTGGGTTAGGTTAGGTTCATGCCGCCTGTGGACATCAGAGTAAAGACGATGGAAATGAGAAAATAGAAGGTTATGATGTTAATATTTTGTGTACTCTTTGCTTCAATATTGAGAATGCTGTCGAAGGTAAAATTCGATCTAAATTGAATCTGGAAAAAGGTCGAAAAAATGAATATGGATTCCAACAATAAATTTCCTCCTGCACCTACGGGGGCTGCTGCGCGAGTTCTTATCCCAGACGTCGACAAGGGACGGGGTGACTCACGCAATCTGCTGGCGGTTGTTATGAGTGTGACAGACGATGGTTTTTACCGACTTGGAACTGCTGAAGGAATTTTAAACCAACTCTATTCTTCTTCTTTTCTCTTCCATCATCTATGTGGATGATAATGAGGCCGAATGAACTCTTTCCACTTCTGTCTGTCCTGGGAGAGTCCGAACAATTCTGTCCGGTTTGGTATCACTTGTTGTGATTTGGTTTTCAGGTCTTCTTTTATTTTGTCTATTCATCTAATTCTGGGCCATCCTTTGGATCTTTTACCTTCCATCGTTGTGTTCAGGGCTTTAGATGGTAGTCTTTCTGTTCCCATTCTGGTGACATGGCCAAACCATCGCACTTTCTTGGATTTTGTCTATTATTGTTATTTCTTGTTTTAGCCGTTTCCTTATGTCTTCGTTTCTTAGTCGATCCAGCAGAAATACTCCAAGTAATCTTCTTAGCCAACCCATTTCAGTAACTGATAATTTTTTCATTTCAGCCTTTTTGAGATTCCAGCATTCACTTCCATAGAGGAGTATTGGGAGGACCATTGTTTCATAGGTTCTTACTTTTGTTATTTGTTTGATGTCTCTTGACTTCCATATTTTATTAAGTCGTCCAAATGTTTGGGATGCTTGACTGATTCGTCTGTTTATGTCTTTTGTAATTTCACCATTGTACTCAATAACTCCTCCAAGGTAGGTGGAGTTTTCTACCTGCTGTAGATTCTTACTATCAATTTGAATTTTCAGATTGGTGCTTCTTTTTCCTATTTGCATAATTTTTGTTTTGTCTATATTTATATTTAATCCAGATTTTATACACTCCTTTATTTGATCAGAAATTAGCTGTAGATTTTCTTCTGTGCTTGCAAGTAATGCAATGTCGTCTTCAAATTTTAAATTTGTCACATTTTTCCCACATATTTTGATTCCGGAATCTTCATTGTTTAAGGCCTTATTGGTTGCTTCTTCCAGTGTAAGATTGAACAGATCCGGTGGCAGATTGCATCCCTGTCTTACTACGCTCTCTGTGTGGAACCAGTTGGTTAAGGTGTCCTCCATTCGTACTGCACTTTCAGATTTCTCATACAGATTCTTTATAGTTCTCTTCTATGGATTGAATTAAATGCCTGACGAAGGTCTATGAAATTTATGTAGCAACTTTGATTGTACTCTAGTGTCTTTTCTATTAGCTGTCTTAAGGTGAATAGTTGATCAATTGTGCTTCGCCCTGAAACCGACTTGTTCTTCTCCTAGTGCAAGTTCTATATATGGCTTAATTTGTTTTTAGAGTACTTTCGTAAAATCCTTACTTGGAATACTAAGGAGACTAATGTCTCTGCAATTATTGCATTCTGTTTTATCTCCTTTTTTGTATATAGGAGTTATGACTGATTTGATCCAATTAGTAGGCACTGCTTCGTTTTTGTAGATTCTTTCAAATACTGTTTTTAATGGTCCCAAAACTTGTTCCTTTCCTGCTTTTAAGAATTCTGCATGTATTTGATCAGGTGCTTTCCTAGTTTTGAGTTTTTCTATGCTGTGTGCTATTATTTTTTAAGTAAAGATATTTGTTTCCTCTTCCATTTCAATGGCTGGAATCGTAATATCCTGGGAGCTGTTTTTATTATATAAATCTTTGAAGTATTCTTCCCATCCGGCCATTCTTTTTGTTTTACTTTCAGTTAGTTGTCCCTCTTTGTTTTTGATCATTATAATTTTTGTTGTCCGTGTCTTACTAATTTGGTCTATTTGTTTATATAATCCATGAAGGTTATTTTCTTTTGATAGCTTTTCTGCCATTTTGCATTTTTCTTCTAACCAGTTATTCTTGTCTCTTTTAACTAGTTTTCTAATTTCTCTGGTTAATCTATTATACTCACTTCTGTTATAGTTCTGTTTTAGTTTCATGCTTTTCCTTTGATCGCTTAACCTTTTTACTTCATTCGAGATCCAATCCTTTTTACTTCCTCTTTCTGTGTAACCTATTGTCTTTTCTGCCGAATTTAATATTATTTCCTTTAATTTGCATCAATGTTCTTCGATGTTTATATTCTGTTTTGGTAGTTTCTTCAGGTTTAACCAACTCTATCCCAGATCACAATTCACTTTATGTCCCAAGGACTTTCTAAGAGTTGGAGACATTCCTGACCATGAAATAACTCTCCGGTCAGCAGCTTCCGCTCTGTCCACGGGTAGGGCCAAGGGTTCGTGAGGTGTACTTGCAAGACCAAGTGCCGAAATTTGAAGTGCTTTTGTATGAAAAAGGCAGTTAAGTGCAACTCAAAATGTCATTCCAGTCTACCTTGTAGCAACAAGTAGTTCATCACTGGTCCTTTTCTCTTTTTGTAGAAAAATCCGGTATCTTACATTTTGTACTTCTTACATTTTCACATGCATCTTTTCAATAAAAGCCTTTTTCATACTTTGCCGAAATAGCATTTGTCATTCTATATAATGCCTAGGTATTCTATACAATGCCTAGGGAAAGTATGTAAAATATTAAAATAAAACAGACATTTCATACTTCGCCTAAAAACGTCACGCATTCTACAAAATGCCTGCTTTTCACACTTTGCCGGTAACATGTAGATATTATCTATCTTATTAGTCTTAAAACATTCTATAATTGTTTTCATAATTTCAAGCCCCCCCCCCAACAAAACTAACGGCTCCCAAGGGGGCCGCGGCCCAGTTTGGGAAGCGCTGGTCTACCGTAAACGCAATTCAACTGTCTGCTCTTATCTATTCACATTAGTTGCAAAAAGATAATAAACATGTAACAGTGAATTCATAAGTTTTTTGTAAAAATGTGCAGAGATACAAAAAAGGAAGCACTCTGCTTTTGTGTAAATTTTGAAAGTTCTCATTTACATTCTTTTATGTGCATGACTGCATCCCAAGTAATGCTCAGGCTGCGGTCTGTTTCGAAAGGTGTTTTTCTAGTAAGCACTGAAAAATTACAGCAGTACAATTGAAATTTTCGATACAAATTTCTTTTCAATGGATATATATATGCTTAATTAATTAATATGAAGATTTTTGGTTGTTACGTCAGTATTGACAAAGATAAATTAAGAAATGTCCACGTGTCACAAACTTTTAGTCCGTTAGGACGAAAATTTTAATAATAATAATAAAATATCCTAATAATAATAAGACAGAGACCAAAGAATAGAAGTCGTTTGTAGAACAGAAATTAAAACAGTAAAGCAACCGAGAAAAAATAAAATAAAAATCCTATCGAGAGTCTAGCCCGGTTAAGAGAATGTTGATTGGTTGAAAAGCTACTTTTAAAAGAAGTTTCTGGAATCACCACTTTCAAGTGTCTGCATTATGACTAAAAACAGCTTTTCTCTTACAGAAGAAGGTTTAAATTTTTTTGCTAATATTTTATTTTATTTATTTTTATTATTTATTTTTTTCCTGCTCTGTCGAAAACTCCTTTTTGAAGTTCGTGAAGAAACCGTCAAGACGGGAAGGGTGTAATAAAGAAAAGCTTCTAGGAGCCAATTACCGTTATTTTGTACCAGTCTTTGTGCCCGAGTGTCATGTGCGTTTCGTTAGCTGCCGTCAACAAAAGCTTTTTTCCTTTTCTCAGCACAGACAAAGATTACATTAGCAACCGTGCTGCACTCAACATCCTGAGTCACGTGACAAGACTGGTATGCTCTCTAGTCCTTGACCGTAGTATCACCCGCTGCACCAGATAATGGTGGGGTTTAGACGGTCAACGTGACACCATGGAAACATCCATTACAACCGTTAATCGCTTTTCAGAATGCAGAAGAGAATATTAGGCAGCTTACAGACGACTACTAGAGGATGAGACCAACACGTCTGCCGAGTGCCAACAATATGGCACGTGCTACATGAAAACACGGCGCGCACATTCCTGTGCGCAGAATACAAAACATGACTCAGGGAGGGAGTAGGAAAACGAGCTATGCAGATGACAGTAATGCGCCTATTTACAATAGGGAAAAGGCCGTGAAATGTCTAAAGAGATAAAGGATATTAGGGAGAAAGGGATATTATTAGTGATAAACCTTATATAACAATATCGGCGGCTCCATCCTGGGCATCCGCTACAACTGCAAATTCGGATGAAGCAATTTTCATATTAATTTGTTACATCAGCTAGGATTTTACAAAAAAACACATTTTAATAAGTTAGGAGCAAAACTTCGACAAAACTGTGATATAAACATACGGTGACAGTAAAATCAATATACGTAAAGAGGCAAATCTTCATGTCCCTTTAAAATCAATATATGTAAAGAGGCAAATCTTCATGTCCCTTTAAAATCAAGAACCCTAGCCATATAGCAGTGGCGGATCCAGAATGAGTGACGAAGGGTGGTTGCAATAGTAAAAGAGAAAAACAAATATGAAATTTTAATCCAATAACAAAAAAAATTATGTCTGACTATATTTCCCCCTTCAAATATAAGTTTGGAAGCGAGTACAACAATGTTATAACTGACAAATTGAATTATATTAATAAAATTAATTATAAATAATTTATTAGCAATTTAAATATTTCTCAATCACCAATTGCAATATCTGTCAATCTCCTTTCCTCGCTACTCCAAAATTGAAATCCGGCTCCACCCAGGCCTGCTGTGAGGAAAACTGAATCAAGCTCTTCTTTTAAGTTCACCGAATTGTAATGCCGGTAACTGCAATGCCTGTGACCAAATTTAGCGTTCATAAACTTAAAACTTCCTGTGACTGTTCATGACGTGCAGCGAACAGCGAGACATTTCGAAATGGCTTCCTTTGTAGTTCAGAACTGGTGCAGGAACTAAGCCGGATCCAGATCTTGCGCAAAAATGACTTTCACCGTATTGACACAATGGATGAGTATAAAAAATGTCTGTTCAGAAGAACCAACCTTAATTGGCTTTCATTGTCAAAATGAACTATAAAAGAGATGTCTCCAGCTTTTTAAGACATTTCTGTATTGAAGATACGTCAGAAGATCGAGCCGTTAAATTTGCAATTAAGATACTGATTCAAGCGTTCAGCAGACATCCGATCATTAAAACAAAAATAAATAAATAAATAAATAAAAATAAAATATCTTAAGTATATCCGGTTTTTTTTTTTTTTTTTTTTTTTTTTTTTTAAGCGGATCCTCGAAATAGTCACTGAGAAGAAATAAATAAAGCGATTTTCTCGATCCACTTGAAATAATTGCAGCGGAATTCACCTTTGAGATATTACTTTTTCTTTCCAGCAATAAATATCTAACTTGAAACCACAATTTGAAAGAATTAAGATATGTCCAAGGAGAACGCTTAATCCTCTGAGGGTGAAAAATGCATAAATTCTACAAAATACCCAATTCCTACTCAGATATTATAAATGCTGAAACGTAACCATAGTCAGAAAATGTGTTCGATGCAGGTTTATGTTTCTGAGGGGAAATTGAAGCAAAACGATACCAGACTTGCTAACGGAGACTAAGTAAGTAACTCAGTGCCGCAGTTGAGCCATTTACCGACTAATCACCGCCATGGTCTGACGAAATCCGACACACGTTAATACCTAAGAACAGTGTACTACAACCTGGAATTCAAATTGGCCTCAGGCAGTTCCGAAGGAAGTTGACGAAAAATAAAAAATAAAATAAATGCTTTGATGAAGGATTATAATATGCATAAGATGATGATTATATGAGTTAGGACGGTCTTTATACAGTATGTGTATAAACCGTAAGCCCGATGTCTAAACTTAGAATTTTTTAACATTTTTTACACTACTCATGTTTGCAATTAAGATCCGTTTTTTATTCTTATAAAAGCAACATAACGTTATGCTCTATCTACGTTATGATCGGAAATTACGAGTTCCGTCTTTTTAGGTATGTGCTCGTCTAAAGATGACATGATTATTTTTACAAGAAACTATTCCTGGTATGAAATATCTGCAATAAACTATGAAAGAAACGTAAGCCTATCTTTTAAACTTTTCTCAGGTGATATTCGTCTCAGATTTGTGACATGGTTGAGGAGAATGTATGTCACTAGAAGCTTTTATCGGCTTAGCGCTGGTCTCCCTCTGTCATTACTTGTCATGTGTAGAGAAATGCCTTCTAATTCACTCCCCTGCCAGCCGTTCTTTCAGTAAACGATTCTAAAGAAAGGTCCGTGTTGTCGGGTCGGACCAAAAGAGATTCGAGTGATTTGCAAGTACTCTATGGTCGTGAAATGCGGCAGACAGATCATCAAAGCATCGAGAGGGAGAGGAGCGCCGCACATGGCCCTTGTGGGGATTGAGCCCGCAGCAAGGACAAGCGAAAAGGATGAAGTAATCGTGACTTGATTATGTTACATCTCGTAGCCGATATTTCAAGAGGCCGCCATCACCGCTAGAAATGGAGCTAGATATCCGTCATGAGGAGGAGGGTGGGGATCGGTACATAGTTATGCCTTCTAACGACCACCTTGCGTGCCGTCCACGTTCGTCAGAGGTTTCCGCACCGAAGTAACTCCCCAGTGATTCGCACTTGAATTGCAATGCACGTGAATCATGATATGAATATATGTGGGAACGGCCTGTCGGCTCATTTGGCATCTTTCACTACTGCAAAGTATTTTTTGTTTGTTTCTTTCGCTGTGATAGATGTAAAACACAAACATGCAGAATGATGAATGCTACACGAACACAGTGTCAGTTAGGACAGCCTTTATTGAACATATCCTCAAATGGAGTTCTAGTTGCGCCAGGGGAAAAGTCTCCTTCTTCAAAGCCTTCTCACCCCCATATCCCACACAATTCTTTCCACTCAGTTAACATAGTTGAAGTTCAGTGGCACAACACTGCCTCTGTTATCAAGGAAAATATAACTACAAACTGAGAATTAATAAGAAAATAATGTAATTTGAATTTTGTTTAAATGAGATATACTTCAGAACACATTTTTTTTTTTAAGCATGTCCACCATTATAGTCATTTTCATCTCCCCCCTAAAGACATTCATAAACATCCGTGCCTACAACGGCACTCGAATGCCCCCAGTGTGTTAGTTGGAGCAGATGCATTATCCACTTGGCCAACCAGGCCGACAAATTAAGTATAGAAATAAAACTATGCCGGCCTGGTTGACCGAGTGGTAAGCGTATCCGCTCTCCAGCCGAGAGGCTACTGGTTCGAATCCCGCCAGGTGCATGGATGTTTGTGATTGTGCTACTGACTCTGTGGAAAGGGCATGTGCAACCCTACCACTTCTTCTAATAGAAGGCTTTACTCCCTAAACCCAATGAAGTACGGGAGTGACCATACACGTCAATGACGTCACGTGTAAATGTGACGTCAATGACGTGTATGGTTATTAAAATATCCTGGTGTGATACAGTTCTAAAAATCATTTACAATCATGTAAAACCGAAAACAAAAGACTAGAGATAAGTTTTTATAACTTGCAAGCACAAGTTAAAAATCTACAAACTCAAACTGACCAATGTATGACATCTATTTATACAAAATAAATGGGATAACAAAAAAGCATTAACATGAAGACGAAACAACTAATTTCAAAATACAAAACAGCCTTGAGTCCAAAATAAGACTGGAAAATAAACTTTCACGATTATGTTAAAGAAACATGTCCTAACATAGAAAGAATTACAGTTAGTTATTCTCCAACCTCCTCCCACCATTTTATATGGATTCTACCCAAGAAAAACTGTTAGCGTTCAACCACTTTTGCGATATTTATTTCCTAATTTCTAGGAACCTTCATAATCTTTAAAAAACTTTATCTTATCTAAACGTATATTTTAGTTAACACACACACACAAAAAAAAAAAATAATAATAAATAAATAAAAGCCCGCTCTTAAGAGAATGTGTCCGCATTGGTCCCATTCACTTTTTTTTTTTTTTTTTGTATTATTTAAAAAAATACTCTTGGAGTATCTACGACTGTCACGATGCGTACGTTCGGGTAACATAAACATTCATGGCAGAATAACTCAAAACAGCTTCATGTTTCCGTTAGTGAATAATATATAATTAAATTAAGCTCGAGTGTTAAGCATTACCATCTGCACAGTTTCACTTATCCATTCGTTTTATGCACCAAACACAATTAACATGCGAAAGGTTTGGCGACGTTACAAACTAGCCTGCATACTTGGCTTGCTGCCATCTGTTTCAACTGCAGAGAGAAATACTAATGAGCGCACATCACATGTGGATGAATCGTAAGGAGGTCCTCCTTTAGAGTGATTGAGAAGCGAAGAGAAAGTGTATTAAAGTCTTAATATGCACCCACGATTTGCCATCTAACACTAACCAGGAAGGTAGAAGACCTCTACACTCCCAACCACTTTATCAGTAAGCCGAACAGGTCTGATAAGGCCGACTTATTATCCGGATGGGATCTTCGATCGTGTGACCCAATTTTTGTTCTCGGTTCAAGAGGAAAACGTCTTTGGGCTACTATGAGGAATGTCGCTGATATGAACGAAAAAAAAATATATATATATTAAAATTAAAAAAAAAAGAAAGAAAAGAAACCGGTTAATTTAGAGGGGAAAAAATCATACTATAAAGGAGAAAGGCATTTTAGAAGAAACTGAGAATTACTTTTTCTTTCTTCTCTTTTAGGAATTAGGCATGATCAGCACGATGCTCATTAGCATGATTCACATGCATTTTGTTTTTCCATGTTTTCTGTCAATTACATCTCTAATTGACAGAAAACTTTATCAGAAACATATTCCTGGGCATTCGTATTTTATAATTTTACTGAAGAAACACCCTGACGTCTCGTCAATTTAATATTTTCAGAAATATTTTGAACGAATGATATATAAAAAAATATTTTTCAGATAATAAAACAACAACTAGATTACTTTATCAAACTTGGGATGTTTTCAAAATTGTAAAGTTTGGACAAAACTGTTTACACTGAAAGATACCCTGATATTCATCACCTAGTATTTCTTACATTATTCCGCGAGTTGATTTATATTATCATCGCAACAGATATACGCCCTATCATTAAACTGCTGCGACTCTATGTGGTTTATCGCTTTCCAGAAGCCATCATGTGATTATGTCTGTCAATGCAAACACAAAAGTCATCGAGAGAGAAAAACTCTTACTGTTTCATCTAACTTAACCTTGCTTGCAAATGACGGGAAAATTCGATTCGTTACAGAAGGGATTTGAACTCAGTTCGCTACCTTTGACAACCAAGTAACGCTTGGTGAAATACGGTCACAAAAGAGTTTTAATCTACTTCTCTGGAAGGAAAACTTTATCAGAATTTTATAAAAATACTTCTCTAGAAGGAGAAGTATTTTTCTTTAATGAGAAGGTAGTTAGGCTCATGTGGTTTAAGAGAAAAGGAAAATTGCGAGTATAGATGAATAATTTTATATCAGAAAGACAAATTGAAAACAAAATTTTTAAAACTTTGCAAAAATCTATTAGGAAATACTTTGGCCATTCTGCTCTAAAATTTTGCTTTGACTCATTTATGTTATTACAAGTGGAAATGTGCAGGATTATTGTGGAGGCAGTTTAGGCTGTGGATGGTCAGTATGACTGCGATTTGCATGAATTCTGACGCATAATACATTGGTTTAGCGGGTAGGAAACCCTGAACTGTCCACGATGAGGGACAGGAAAAACCTCCACTGCCATCTAGAGGGCACGACCTGGTCTTGTCATGAAATGCTCCTTGAGTTCGGCGCAAGTTCGGATCAATAAATTTACTTTTCCGTAGCATCTGAATTAAATACCGACTCTTAAATACATCTTCTCGAGCTGTACAAAATTCTGTGATCATGTCTTTAATTAGTCTTGAATGTTTTCTTTATAGATAAGATTGAACAAAGAGTAATTGAACATAACATGTGAAGTGCAAGTTTTTGATAAGTCACACAAAAAAAGGTCTTAATAAGTGGTGAAAGATTAATTCAAGTTTTCCAAAGTACAAATTAAGAAACAAGTGTTGCTCTTTTTGTGGAGGCAACTCCTGCATGCGTAGCGATCTGTGTTGAGAAAAGTGTAAACACGTGAATAAACCCATCCCTGTTTCCTTCCCCTCTGAAGGTTTTTTAAGTCAGCGAATGTTGTTTAAACGTGAAAAAATGCTGTGATAATGATAATAAAAATATTTTTACAAGCAAATATGACACACATTCAACTTATTTTAATTATATATATAAAAATCCTCGAACTGAAGTTACTCACATATCTGTAGGTGATCCTTTCGTCCTGGTTGGAAATGCTTTCTGTAACTTGTTTGTAGCAGAGGAAGAAGATTTGGTTCTCATCAGTCCTTTTCTCTGAAAAGAAAGAGCTGCGGTTATTATGGAATGCACATGCAGTCCAGGAATAGTAGATATTCTTACGGTAATTATCTACAAGAAATTACAAGGGGTGTACGTCAAAACGCTCTGGCGATTCGTATGTTTTATGACGTCATCAAGAAGTATTGAAATCGAGTTTAAATGAGTAAAAGCACTCTTTTATAAGATCAAAAAAAGCACCGTATTCTTTTTTTTTAATTTCCTGAAACAAAATGCACGTAGCATACTGCATATCCTTGAATTGAAGTTCATTGCATAGTTTGTCTTTCACTGCTGTGTATATAAAACAATATGGTTTCCCAACAAGCTGAGAATTAGTTTTATTGACCACATCCCAAAAATGTGAGGCCTCTAGTTCAGATGTCCCAAACTTTAATACCCAGCCCCTTCCTTAAAATAATTTAGAAATTCTGCCTACCCCCCCTCCCCTTCCGTCAGGTCAACAGATTTGACTTGAAACTAGTTATGAAGTATATTTTTATGGTTCTAATATAAAATTAAATATACTTTAAAAGATAAAGTAATGTTGCAAAGAGTCCACTTATTGCTCGTTATGTTATCTGCGAACCTGCATTTTAAAAATCCATTTTAAGTGTTTCAGAGAACTTTTTTTTTTATTTTTATTTGTGGCTGAAGAATTATCTACAGGCTGAAAAATCGATTTATATACTAATAGTAAAGCCACTAAATAATAACTTCCATGTGCTATAGCTGAAAATACTTGCTTAATTTTTAATAATATTATATCTTTCTATTCTCTGTCTATTAAAATAAAAACCAGATAACGGGAATTCCTCGAGTGGATAGCGTATCCAACCAATATGTTTTCAGTTCGAATACTAGGGCATAGATGTTCTGTGAATGCCTTGAGATGAAAGATGAATTTCGTCGCCTGGTGCCAAACAACCATCTTGTTTATCGAAGTATTCATGAAGTGGACTGAGAGTGTCCAACGATTGGCTTCTAGAGCAGCATTTCTGGGGTATTTAACCCAAGCCCACCCACGGTACTGCTTATGTACGATACGTTTTACTGGGTTCACACCGTAAAAACTTTCAGTTGTGAACTGTATATGTGATTAAGTTTTCAATTGTAGAATTAATAACATCAACAAATCCATAAATTTTCTTCTGCTTAACAGAATTCTGATTTTAGAACAATGATTTTTTAAAATTATATGTTAATATATTCATTTGCTAGGAGCTGCATTTCATTAATGTGAAATACAACTCCTGATAATTAGAATTTGGAATCTCTACTAAAAACTTTCCCAGTTTTCGTTTGCATTAAACCATTCTTAGCGGCAAATAATTCGGAACAATGTGAAAAATATTACAAATGACAATAAATGTGAATCTATAGTAAATATTCCAGAAACCAGGTTTAACTGGTGTGGTATCCAATTGTTTCACTATACAAAAAATGCTATTGAGAATCGTACATTTTTGCAATTGCTTTAATTCTTTTTTTCCTTCGTTGCTTTAACTGACTTCTTACGTCAAAGAGTACGTTGAAAGTTGCGAACCTATCATAACGAATAATTCCAAAAATAAATGTAGAACTTCAGGCTGTTTTACTTGCAGAGCAGCTTATTGTGAAATAATCTTGACCACGAACAAGTTGTTTCATTTTTACTTCGTTTTTTTTTTCCCTCTCCCGGGAAGAAAGAAAGATATTTGTGATGTAAGTGTGATTCGCACGGAGAAAGTGTGCGAGTATTAGTGCAGATCTCATCAATCATCTACCAAATGCAGAACCTGTAGTTGCTATGGAAACATTATCTCACATCGACGTCTCAGCCCGCAAAAAACACATTTATCTCCCGATATATATTGAGTACAAAAAGAAAATTAATAAACTAGTGTGGCAGCGAGTAGGAGGTGCCTGTTTGAAGTATGTAACTTCAGAATTTTGAGCAATTATTACAATTAGCGGCATCCCGAATGTGGTTGTTTACGATCCCGCTCCAAGTTGAACTTCACGTTCTGTAATTCTGTTTGGCTTAATTTTAAGATTAAAGATGACTCACCTGAAGCCAAAATTCCAATGACACGACACATTTTAGATGTTCTAAATTTCATTTAATTGCATCCTTGTAAAGAGAAGTTCCGCACAAATGGTCCGATAGGAATAAAGTTACAAAAGATTTTCCAAATCCTAGCCGGAATTACAAATATTGAATTTCAATCAAATTTCGTTCATCAGGATTTGAAGAATGTCGTACTTACGAAAAAAAGAAAGACCGCACAAAACTAATCCAAGAAGTGTTGCGCATTATCTGAAATACTCCTTTTCTTATGACTTTAAAGCAATTCGATTAAAAGAAATTAAAAATGCATTTTTTTTACCCTCTTTACTGGAGGAATACCACGTGCTCTCTGAACTCGTTGTGCATTAAGCCACCCCTTTTGCCGATAACCTGATATCGTTTCAAATGTCGCAATTTTGTTTTGAGTCAGATAATGAATGATAGCGGTTAAAAGTGCGCTATTTTTCTCTCACACATTCGTCCTTCCACTTTCTGTCATGAATACGGTTTCAGTAGCATATCTACATCCATTCATATAATGTCTTCCAGATTGTTGCCGTGTTTTCAAGATAAATACCCCAATCCACGAAAGGTGTATACTTAGAGTAAGTTTGAAATACTGCTTTAGAAACCAAAAGTCAAATTCGTTTTCAACCCACACTTTAGACCTCCAATATGGAGGGTGATAATCTCACACCGAGCGATAAAATTCATTTCCAACCTAATCACAAACACCCCAGTCCAGAGGGGAGGGGTGGGGGATTCAAATCTGCAACTTGTTGATTGGAAAGCAGATACGCTATCGGCCAACCAGGCCAGTATTTGTCAACAAAACTATTTTAAAAATCGCTGCATCCTGATAAATTGCTATAGTTTATCTGCAGGGTGTTGACCGTTTGTCATTTCATAATGCTATAAACTGATGACTTTTTGTTATGACAGGCAACAAGCAGAGAAATTCTGATAAAAACACAATAAACACCGATACACATACACAGATTATGAAACAAATCAGCATCTTACCATCAAATAAATGCGATAGAAATTTAACGGATTATAAATCAAACTGATGGACAATCAGTTAAAAGAATAGTAAATCCAGTTTTATATCAAATTTCGATAGTAATGATTTACACAGAAAATTATGCCAGCAATTTGTCATCTCGTATATTATTACTGAATAGAAGACTATCTCGAAGTGCATTTCTCGGAAACATGAGTGCTAGCATCTCACGCATCCCAGTTGAACGATGAGGTCAAGGCGCATATTTACACCCTCGGCATGCGGAGGAGGAGCAGCGTTAGACTCCAGCACAAATATGATGATTGCGTATAAGATGTCTGTGATGAAAATAGTCCTTGGTCACTGCACAATATATCGTAATTAACAGTAATAATTTAACATTTGAAGTAAATTGGCTAATTAATATAATTTGTAATAAAAATGAACGCCGTATTTATCAACAATATTCATGTAGTCCATCAATCGATGGACTACTGATGGTTTCAATCGCAAATATTTCACCTAATAATTATTTCAAGAACACCTAATCGACTTTTACAAACGATCCGCTAGAACTGGTTGTGATTTTAACAATTGGATCATGTGAGTTAACCGGATCGAACTTGTTCCAACATTCTTTATGGAAAAGCTCTATTAAGTTTTTTTTTTTTTTTTTTTTTTTTTTGTACTTGCCTTACTTTATGAGCAGAACGGCATTAGGTTGTACACACAGAAAATGCCGAGAGTATTACAGAAAGTATGCTGTACAAACGACAACAAAAAATAAACATTGCTCTGATAGTAAAATGTCTCCAATAAACCACGCATCGTGCTTGTAACTAATGGAGTAAGTTAACTAGTTTTTCTGGCTAAGTCTGACCCAAAATTCTCAGTTCCTAAATACCTATTACGCAGTCACTTAAAACAGAAAACTAAACTGAATGAACACCCAATACTTTGCACGAATTCTCAACAGCTCGGATTTTTTTCCCCCTACAGTACAAAAAAAAGCTTAATAAATAAATTAGGCAAGCCCTTGATGACATACAACATTTTCATATTTTCATTATAAATTAATTTTTTGATATCATTTGTTCCTAAAATCATCGCACACATTTGATACTTTATGCATTTATGATCGACCTGGATGACTACACAGGTTCCAGTCCCAGTGACATGCATGTTTTCATGAATATCTTTAGGTGATTGATGATTTCTCTATTTGAAACTACCCAACTTGGAATTTTGGAACTTGGGAGTTCCATGTTTCGTTTGTTTTTCGTCCATATTCGGCGTGTTTCCGGGTTATCTAGTAATTCACACATCAAGGTATTATGTGCAAAGTACTAGAAAAGAAATATTACACAGAAATATTTGATAAAAATCCATTTTAAATAAATAACACACACGTGCATCTTAAAAACCCACTGTGGATTGTCTCCCTTGAGTTCTCGACACAATTTATAATCGACATTCATCATATCAAAAAAGAAAAGAATGTTGATTATCTTTTCGTTCAGAGCTTTTCTCTCGTAATCTCTTTATTTTTAAAAAATAAAAAATAAAATACTGCCTCGTATCAGCAGATGTATGGCACCTTGTTTACCAAACGAGTCATTTACTATCATCAATTAAATACTCGTTTTGTCACTAGAACAAAACCAGAACGCTGAAATTAGTTCAGGGAGAAACTTGAATGACTAGTATCGAATCAGATATCGAGTACGGGTATTCGCGAGGTGGGAGAAAGAAAAAAAATACATTTATGTATTCACAAATAACTTCCTATATGAAGTTCAAAATGATCATACACCCAATATATAAAGTTCCTACATACGAATATTAACAGTTTTTATTTCATTATATATATATATATATATATATATATATATATATAATGAAGTAAAAACTGTTAATATTCGTATGTAGGAACTTAATATTTTAACATAAGTTCATAAAGTATAATCATGCTCTCAATTTGATTTTTTTTTTCTCTCACTTAAACAAAACTTTAACAATTTTATAAAGAAATTTAGCAAGTTTAGAACAAATGTAGCCACCCCAATTGATAAAATGGACAGAACTTCCACTCCTCCAACCTCTTGGTTGGAGGAGTGGAAGTTCGAATCGGACCATGGACATGATTTCTTATGATTCTCTTTCGGTGTTAGATGAATTTCATCATATGGTGTGAGACCACTTCCAATAAGAATGCCGAAAGTGGCTTGAAAATCTTCCATGTTTGGTCTCCAGATTAGAGCTTATGGATCTTTAGCCCACCCATGCTATAAACGTACAAAAATATCTTTGGTGAGTGGAGGATCAGCGTGAAAAGAAAAACCTCCAGAAAACCAGTTCGAACCCGAACAAGGGCTGGGTTGGTCGGAATTATGAAGTAACAAGTATTCTTTGTTTTCTAGCTTAATTTGTCTTTTTTAATGATGTGGGTGGACCTTCTCTTCCCATATCAGACAGGCTAACTCACCTTCAATTGAAAAAACTCTTATAAAATAAAAACATCGCATTTGTAGACGTGAATTGTGGAGAAAGTCTGGCCATCATCTCTTTAGTCTTTTAGGGATGTTTGCAATACATAATCGTTTGTAAAACATGACCTATGCGTGTAGATTTTTGAATAGTCAAGTCTGACTTTAAATCTGTTTTAAAATGTTCTGATTTCGGATTGGCTGCAATGGGGAGGGAGTCCTTACTAAAGTTGTGGCCTTTCTCTAAACTTATCATACATGTCAACAAAAGTAAATTTTGAAACGCTGGTTCTAATCACGATTTCAACAGTTTCGAGGTTGTTTTGATAACTTGAATCAAACCAACTGATGTACAAGTTATCTGTGCTGACCCCAATTAAAATATTAACCTTTGAAGAGGTTCGCTGCCCACTGAGATGTGGATGTCGCACACGGCTGCGCCAAGCAAAATCTCAGATGGATGCCAAATTGTCACGTAAACTATGCCAAAGTGGGGAAAAAATTACTGAATTAAACCTGAAATTTTATTTTATTATTATTGGTAATTACTTGATTTTATTTAATTTTGTGTGCTCTATTTTTACTACATACGATGTGAACTGAACTCCCCCCCCCCCAACACACACTCAAAGGAGTAGGTAAAGAGACTTAAATAGAAACTGACTTAGAACCATTGAAACAAGAGTCTAAGGCGTGTAGCAACAGATTACTTTTCTGACATGTGAAACCCCCTCCCACAGTTCAGTTATCAATTTAAGTCAATAGGGTGGGTCTGGATTCAGCCCTGACCGGAAAGGTGGTGTAGTAAGAGGCAAACTTAATTACAAGACAATGAAATAAACGAGATACTTACCGGAGATAAAGGATCCCGATCATGTAGACGCAAATGATCACTTGGAAACAGATCCTGAATGCGGTCTAGGTCCGACTCCTCCTTTCCTAGTTCGTTCCGTTTCACCATCTGCATACAAACAAAACACATCAAGTTACTTGCTATGCTTCTGTGACCAGACAGGAAACAATTTCCGGCAACACATGGCTCTGTGCCAAAACATAGTCAGCTACAACACCTCCCAATTGTTGTGTAATTTATGTGTAATACTAGATTGGCTGTATACAGTACTAAGTGTTTCGGCATGGCACTTACCTATTTCATACTGTTGGGTTGAAAACTATTTTTAGAACATATTTTCCTTTTTTGACAAGCCGTATCCCCCCCCCTTTTCCCCGCAGTTCTTTTACAAAAGCTAGTTCAAATGGCAACACGCATTTTTTACACTCTTTGCATGATTCTAATTACAACACTTGACAAAGCGTGTAATTTGCATGCACATAAATAAGAAATTCCTTTTTTTATACTTTTTATTTTTTTAAGATCCAAAATCTGCACTTAATGTATAAAATTATCGTACAAAATACTGTATAATCTTGGACTAGTAGTTTTGTCCGTCTAATATTTCTCCCTCATCAAAATGCACTGCATATTCAGTGAAAAAGCAAATGCTGCGACCTCAATTTTAGCGAGTCTCGAAGTGTTTCGGAGAACTTGATTATTAGGTCTTACAGTCTGTCTTAAACCTGTTCTTGACTAATGTACAGTATCGGGAGGTTCTAGACAGCGAAAGAAAATGTAGGGAATGCTGGATAACTTACAACTAATTGGTTAAAGTGTAGTTAGCATCGAAAAGTACTGTAACTAGGGCGGAGCGAGCGTAAAACTAGCCTGAAGCACAGCACTCAGAGGTGCAAGGATTTTATTTCATTTTATAGTAATTCCACGCAAGAGAGGTTCTTCAACCTACAGTATAACAGTGCCGGGGATGGGCAGAAAGTTGAGAGGACAGAAATTACTAACTTTGGATTTGAAGACGTTCACTTTGAACTCTGTGAAAATACACAAAAAACGAAGATCTTCCAAAAGATAGCAGTGTGAACGAAGAAGAAAATTTGAACTGGGCAAAAGTGCTTTAACACATTAAGAAAAGAGAGGGAATTAAAGATACGTGTGAATTCTTGTGAGCAATGACCGTGGAAATATTTATAAAAAATTTAAACAGCAGAAGCTGAACGTCTTTGTGGAAGAAATGAATTGGTGAGGTACGCATTAATCGATCTGATTACTGCTGAATCAACGATTTTATCGAGCTCTACTACAAACTACCCCAAATGCGAGAACGGCATTCAATAATTAAATGGATCTTTGATTTATATTGCAGTGCTTCAGGAGTGAAGTAGCGCTTGGAGCTAAAGAGAAGACCTAACATCTGGAAAGGACTGGAGGCTAAAAAGGGTGACTCGTATAATGACAGAACGAATAAACCAACGATCGATTATATAACCCGGATATTATTGTTTTGTATTTGGTCACTTAACATTAAAACTTGAGTTATTTCTTGGTTTATTAGTTGACCATATATTAATAAATGATATACACAAATTGTCAACAAGTTTCACCAACTATTCTGTCTGACTTCTTTAGGACAAGTATGACGGTACAATAACGTTTGCTAGTAAAAAAGAAGAACGGAGTAACACAGTTAAATAAATTAAAATTAAAACTGACGCGTGACATCATAAGCATGGAGTCTCCGTCATTGTTTATTGAGCGCGTTGTATAGTTTTTAGCGAAATGAAATTCTGGTAAGCTGAGTGAATTTATTAGGCTTTTCCAGATGTCTTTCAGAATCATTCCTTGATTTCTGTTTAGATTTTCTCCAGAACGGAGTACAACCGCGGCTTCTTTGAAGTTTCTACATCGAAAATCTTCTATATAAGGCTGTTATCCCAATCGATGGTGTGGTTAGGGATCGAGAAGTGATGGGCTAATCCTGAAGTGTCTGTAGTTATTCACGTCCCCTATATGTTCCTTTTTTCGAATTTCCAGGCTTCTTGATGTTTAGCCTATGTAATTTAATCCACAGGAACGTGGGATGTCGTATACACCTGCGTATTTGAAGAAGGCATTAATGTCCTTAGATCTTAAAATGTGGCGTAAATTCACTAATAAATTAAACTCAGCTTACCAGAATTTCATTTCGCTAAAAACTATACAACGTGCCCAACAAACAATGACTGAGACACCACGCTCCATGCTTATGATGTTACCCGTCAGTGTTAATTTTAATTTATTTAACTGTGTTACTCCGTTCTTCTTTTTTCACAAGCAAACGTTATTGTACCGTCATACTTGTCCTGAAGAAGCCAAACAGAATAGCTGGTGAAACCTGTTGACAATTTGTGTATATCATTTATTAATATGTACACCCCTTTGGTGTACACCCCTTGTGGGTACATAGCAGGAATTTGATGATGATTTATTAATATATGGTCAACTAATAAACCAAGAAATAACTCAAGTTATAACCCGAATATATTAAAAGAAGAAATAAAAAAGTAAAGGAATCTACAAAAAGATAGAAAGCAGAAGTGTTTAAGAAAATGAAAGACACAGAATTATTAATATAAACAATATAGAGAATACAAGACGGTTCATAAAATCTACTACAATATCATGAACCTTTAAAAAAAAATTAATAATTCAACAGATTATAAGATTTTTGAAAAAGTGGCATCCCCTCGTGATTTAGAAATCCTACTGAAATAAATAACAAAAAATTAAATGTGGAATGAATTCCAGATTTCATATGAATATTAAAATATGCCGGTTTGAAATGGCTCAATTCTGTTAACTGTTAAATATTCTATTAAATATTTTTACTATTCTTTTTAAGAATGGTTAAACCATTCTTAAAAATCTTAAAGCATATCGTTGGTGGACTAAAGGTTGCTCTATAGACCAACACGGTACTTTTTCGAGCCACTTCAGACCTCAAATAAGCAGGACAACGGTCTCACACTGGACGATGAAATTCATCTTCCACACTCGGAGCAGGATTCGAACCCAATCCACAGCTTGTTCGCTGGAGAGCAGTTTCTGCTAACCACTCTACCCGAAATCAAATTTAATAAATCAAATGACGACAGATTATAAGAAATCCAAAGTGTTAAAACTGTGCGACAATAATGATAACAGAAGGTAAAAAAAAAAAAAATGAGAGTATTCTGGAATAATAAATTAACGAAATTTTGAATAAATAAACAAGATCAAACTTGGATTTTACTGTTCTCATGTATAGTCTACATTAAACTATGATTATGACACCGAACTATTAAAAATCAAGAATATATATATAGGGTTTTGAGATAGGGTAGTTTTATATAGCAATGGAGTGTTCTTAAAAGAATACAAAAGGGCAATGTAGAGGTATTCAGACTAATGGGAGAAATGCTCCACTAAAGAGGTATATAAAATGCCTTTAAAGTGGAAAATGGCGAGATATGTATTAAAAGGGATCAGAGAAAAAAAAATGACACTTCGGTAACCTGAAGGAAAAATGGGAAAAAAATATATTTGAGTATATTTGGGCCAATAATTTCCTACATTGAAAAGTTAAGGACGGTCTAAAAAGAAGAGTTGAAGACAGCTCCTCCTAGACCGTCTTTATACAGTTATTAACCTCCAGACTATAGAAGATATTTAAGAACGAAAAGTTCACATTAATGGCCTTGGATTTCTGTGATATATGCATCCCCACATCATGTTAATGCAGCAATATCGAATACAACATATGACATTGATTTCAGCTTGTCGAATTCGGTTTTATTGGAAAATTTCAAAGTAATGGCAGGATACATCCGGGATTAACAATTACCTGATTTGAGGTAGCTGGTAAATTATCGAACATATAAGTAGTCCTGTAAAACGACTATTCGAATAGCAGCAGTTACCTTCATACAAACTGCTGATTTTTTTGGTGGTAGAGTAGAATACACTTTCAATGCCAACTGGTAGAATACAAATACGATGAGAGAAATGGCATACTCTGTGTGTGTGTGTGTGTGTGTGTGTGCGCGAGAGAGAGAGAGAGAGAGAGAGAGAGATTTTTATTATGAGATTGAAACGCAGAATGAAAAACACCGAAGGCAATATGGCATCCTATCACAACGCCTCTTTTAAACACCTGAGTTTGAAAGATGCGTTGTGATAGGATGCCAGCTTGTAGGCCTATCTGTTCTGCAAATTGTTAACAAACTGGACCATCCCAAGTCAACAATCTGATACTGCACTGAGATGTAAGTGCAGGGAGTCAACGGTAAGTGCTACTGCAGTGGACGTCTACGACACTCACCGAACGTGACCGTAGGGTGCTGCGAATGATAATATGTGAAAACCGCCATTCGTCGGCTGACACATTGAATGTGGAGTTCCTGGTAGCGACTGGAACCCGAATCTGCACAAAAACATTCAGAACCGAGGCTCACAGCATGGGTTTCCATGGTTGGATCGCAATTTACAAGCATCACATTACCCGAACCAATATGCATCGTCTCTTTCAGTGGTGCAAAACGCCTGAACAGTGAGACGTGAAAGCTGTGTTACGGGACAAAAAATCAAGTTATACCCTCTACTGAGCAAATGGACGAGCGTGGGTGTGGCGGATGCTTGGTGAGCGTCTCATACCACAATGCGTAAGCCCAACTATCAAATTTGGAGGCAGCGGTGTGATGGTATGATCATGTTTTTCCTGGTTTGGCCTCGGACCTCTGTTTGTGGTGCCACGAACATTAGACTCCGAGAGGTATCTGAACATTCTAGGCAATGCAATGCTTCCTACTTTGTGGCGTTTCTACGGAAGTGACCATTGTCTCTTTCAACAAGACAATGCACCTTGTGATAAGGCTGCTGATGTGTACCTGCGTAGTTTGTAGACATGAACGTCATCACACTTGATTGGCCTCCACAGAGTCCTGATGTCAACCCCATTGAAAATCTGTAGGATGAGGTGGGGCGTCCGCCACACAACAATCCAGGACCTCATTACATATCTAGAGGAAGAATGGTCCAAAATTCCTACTGATCGCTATCATACGCTTGTGGAAAGTATGCCCCTTAGGATTGCTACTATTACTACTTTCCAAGCAGTGTATAGTATACGAGCAGAAGCATATAGTGCTGCATGCTGTTGTTGACGAAACCCGGATAGAATTCTTGGTCTTGTTGACATAGGCTGAAGGCGAAATTTTCCTCTTGAAGCACTATATAGTAGTTCCTCAGCTAATACAAAAATGTTTCTGAATTATGAAGTATGTTCTAGAGGAGAGTGGCTATTGCTCTCTCTCTCTCTCTCAATACAACCACAATAACTAGAGTATTAGATTCTTTAATTTATTTTGTCTAGTAGTCGATTGCTGTTTTCCAAAAGGTTTGTTGAAATACTGTTTAGAAAAATGTTCAGTACCAATTTCGTCATCCAATCCTGAACATACCTGGAATTAATATTAGTGAGTTAGGACGACGGATTCGTTAGAGAAGTTGGGCTCTGCAGCAGGTACATAACAATCCCCCCCCCCCACACACACAAATCAAAAATATTTTTGTGCTTATTGAAAGTCATCGTATGCTACGCTTTCGCGCAGGCCTACACATTTTACCGCGTAAGCTTCCGTAACCAATAATCCCGCGGAATAGGTTGGTTGCTCCGTATTCCCGGTAGTATCCAATGTCTGTCGAGGCGTGTGTTCACGGGGCCGGTTTGCCTGCTTTGCGGGATGGAAAACTCCAGAATAAATTGTGGAAAAAACCTGCTGTTCAAGATCGGCTCACTTGACTATGGCTGAGGAAGATCCATAAGCTCCTCACGTCGTCGACGGGAATCGAACCTGGACACTCCTTCCCCAGGCATATGGTTGCGAAGCTATTGGAAGTACAGAAATAAAATTACAATCGTTTCCTTGGAACGATTAAGCATTACTGTTCCCAGTAATGCTTAATCGTTAAAAGTTGTTAAGCATTCATTAGTCTAAAAACCTAATGAATGTTTAAGAACTTTCTCACAATAAATGAAATCAGTTAGTTGGAAAAGCACTTTTATCGAGCATTTGCGGCAAAGATACTTGAAATTGACTCATTAAGAGAGAAAAATGAAGGAACAGTTGTGGTTAAGATATAAGAAAGGTCTTTTCATAATGTGGCTAATGAATATAGCTATACTTAATAGTTGATGTTTGTACAGCTTTAAATTTAGCAACTTTCATTTATTCCGTCTTTTTATGATTTAAAAATAATAATTCTACACACAGCTAATGTACTGCTTGGGGAAGGAGCTTCTCGGAATTTTCAAACAAGAATATAAATCTAGTGTGTGATGTATAAGTGTGTGTATTTTCTGGTCAATTTGCCTGTGTTGCGAGAGTAACCCTCCACCACCTTACAAGACCGGATAACTCACCAAACTGAAATTCCTTAAGAGGGTTCCTATCCCTCTAATTATGATTCGAACCAAAAAACCCAAGGGAAAAATCGCTTTTTACCCCCGTGATTGTTCTACGGAAGCGATGTGTTTCTGTTTTGTACTAACTTTTGGACTCGAAAATTGATCTTTAGCAGTCTTGCAGCTCAACTGACTGACTGTCGATCAAATTAACAAACTTTTTTTCCTTCTTTCAAAGTAAACACAATTAGATCATATCAAGTATTTATAGGATGTTATCATTGTCGACCTTCATTCCGTGCTTATCATGGAGCCACTTGACCATAAAAGTCACGTCGTGATGTATTTGTTTTCAGTTTGAGAAGATCAAGCATGCCCTCCCAATGACTAATCCGAAGAGAATACACCGATCTTTATTTATATGGAGCGCTCACTTAAAGAAGAGAGATGTAGATTGCTGATGACACATTTATTCTTCACGTGATTGTTTTATTGCTGTTTTCGAAAGAATTAGCTGACAACTGATGATTCACGTCTTCCATTCGACCAACTTATCATGCTGATTAAATAACCATTTAGACATCCACGGAAATAGTGCAAGTTTCCGTAGTCATATGTTTGATAAAAAAATAAATAATGGAAATGACTGTGCATGATTCAGAAATCGCACTTTAGCCAACTGCATATATCGAAAGTGTGTGCTGCACGGCAATAATATGCAACAAAGAATAGTTAATCATCACCCGGAAATCCTTGAATGTTAGCAATGAATGAATACTAACTGATAGTATAGAGGCGAGTATGTTTTAATCTACATCTGTTTAATCTAAAACTGCATGTTCAACTCTCATATCGAGAGAAATGCAGCAATCAACTACCTTTCGCATATGACATCAAGTAAAGAGTTAATTGTCGTTGCGTAAAAGCATCTTTTTTTAACGAATCACACCTTCATCATCAAAGCCACTGAACCTGAAGTCATTTTCAACTATGAGGACTTTTTTTATCACTATATAAACGATTAAGACGGGTTAAACTAGCATAGGTTAACCCGACCTAATTATTTATTACTGTCTCCAAACTAAACACTTTCACAAAACAGATCACAGTTAAATTTTCAGTTTGTCGATAATACATATTTAGAGCTGTCATAAATTATGACGAATTTCCTTTATTCAAAGAGCTCTGTTGAGTGGCAGTACTTTTGTGTAAAATCTACGAGTGCTTCAAAAGTTGAAGATACGTATTTTTTTTTAGACAACTTTGTTTTACTTATTTAGTTCAAATAGTTGGGCGAAACCAAACTTAAAAGGAGATGCCCGGTGTGCCCTATGTTTGTAAATGCGGATGTTCAGGGGGATGGTTTGCCTATTCTGGGAGACAGAAAAAAACCCTACCTCCGTATGAGACCGGCTAACTCACCTTTAGTCGAGTAAATGTTGCTGTTGCAAATATATTTCTGCACACTTGAATAACAGCGTTACTTGTGTGCAGTCGCTATAAACATGACAAGAAAATAGGAGAGGCAGCTCAGAACACGGCACTTCGATGCTTACAGTGTTGAGCGCATCAGCAGGTGCGTAAACGAATGTCAGAGAGCAATACGAACCGTACAGGGAATACTTTGCCATTAGACTCGTACCATGCTATAAACTAACATCTTTACGTTTATTTACAGAATTTATTAATTTTTCATATAAAAATCAGCGTTAGTTCTTTCCTTAAGATTTCGTATTCTAGTCGATTTTGTTTGGCTGGAAAGACCAAACGAAATGATGGTGGCATCTTAAAATCGAAGAAATGCAGTAATAACTTGGCCTTACAGCATTAAAACCAGTGCTTCTGCAATAATTCCTGAGAAGATCCAGTAAATTCAGTACTCCTGTTTGCTGAACTTGCGACTGTCATTATAACAGCAGAACCCAAGACAAATAGAACGAAAGGAAGTCTTGCCTATCGACCATCTTTTCGGTACAAGCTCCTCGAATTGGGAAAGCAAAGACCCTGTTAACTCAGTATGAGACTGGTTACCTTGAACTGAAAAGTCTTACCAACTAAGTTTTAATTTTTTTTTAAAAGAATGTTAGAAGATAGAAACAAGGAAGAAAAAAGCTTATGGTACTTATAGTAGATATCTCACCCCCCCCCCTCTAGATGTCTAATTTCTTCTCCCCCAGTTTGTTTAGATTTTAACAATACTTTTAATTTCATCACTTGTTTGATGGCAATTGATTTTTTTGCAATTACGTTAATCCAACAGTCAGTTTCATCTCTAATTCATAACAAGGATGTACCATAAAAACGGGGGGGGGGTATTAAAATAGTAATATTCTATTATTTCATCAGTGTGCAGTTAAAATATCAATTAAGAAGGCAAGCCGTACTGTTCACATTCAGATCTATGTCAAAACAACTCACCGGAAGGAGGTGATATTATTACAGGTACAAACGAAAGAGTTGCGACTTCGTCGTTACTGCAACTTAGTGTAAAAGAACGGTAACGTACCCCATCTGTTACTGTAAAGGCTCCGTGAATTGGGAAGATGACATCCGCATCAGAAACGCTTTCTTTTCTGCTGATCAATTCCTCGGCCTCTTCCAAACTATAGGAGTACGACCTATGACCTCGAATTGCAGGCCCGCACGTGAAAATGTCCGTTGACACGCATAAATCCGAAAGGTGAAAATTTCCCGAATCGCCCGGAGAAGTGTTTCCGTACATGTTGTTATCCTCGTGCATGATATTGCACGCTTTGTTCTGTTGATCACGTCTCTTGAAAATTCAGCTGATGGCTGCTGGTTACAGTTATCTATTGTGCGTGCGGCTGACGTATCCACCATTAGTGTGTTGATAATGCACGTTTCGTTAGCTCAGGTGAATGAAAGACCCTGAAAAATTCCGATGTAGATAAGTCACACTACATCAACAGAAGACATGATTGGCTATTGGGCAGGAGAAAGCACAAACGCCACTTTTCTTCTTCGTCAACCCGTTTGAGTAATAGTTTCCGTTTGATAAGAATCAGATTTTTACACCTACGTCGATCTGACGGGAGTTTTATATCTCGGAGTCATTATCAGTTTTACGAAAACGCGTTAGGCCACTAAATCATGGAATGATTTGGAAAAATATATTTCACACCGTTCAAGGTATGTTTGCTGTGACGTCACTTGCGATTTAGTGCAACGCGTCCTTTAATTCGTGGGAAGATAAGAATGGTCAAGAGGAATGGTGTTGTGATCACGAGATACTGTAACTTATAGAGTAGTAGCAAACATCTTGAACATACAGTCAGTCACTGCGTGTATATTTAGGACTGGTGGGGAAGAAATATACAGTGCTTTATGTATAAATAATTTCTTTCTCTTTCATTATTATTATTTTATTCTCTCTCTTTCACACCTCTTGAAATGTTTGATGCTTAACCCGAAAATAGCAGACAGCAACAAAATGTTCATATCAGCGTGTTTTGAGAATTTTTAATTGGAAGTGTTTCCCGGATGCCTCTGCGTTCAGCAAAGAACAATGACGATCTTGTTAATTCTCAGATGATCTGGGCTATGATAACATAAACCTACTCCTAAACCACTTCATCCTCATTACTTGCCTAGTTCGAGCGAGTACAATATGATTTCTTCGACGTTTCCCTGTACTCAAAACAGCCTCTCATCAAAGAGGAAGATGATTTCTGATTTCCTTCCTCGTCCTCAAAGAGGAAGGAGCTTTTGTATCTCAAGATTAGGATGAATGACTAACAGAATAATGGTCCCCCCCCCATTCCGCCATCACTCTGTATCCACCACAGACGGGAAGGATACCAAGAAAAGTATTGTACAATGCTAGCGGATTCGTCTGTAATTTAATACGAATACTGCAATTAATCACACATTACCTTACAGTTACTTTAAAATGTCTTATTATTGATGCGAGAAATGCACGCTACACAGCACTATGGCAGAACTAGTTTCAAGAAGTGAAATTAAGCTGTTAGCAGTGGTGATTAAGAGCGCGCGAGGCTTATTTAAACTTGCATTATGAGTCGTTTAAAGTTACGAAATTTACTTCCGCATTTTGAATAATCTTCAAGTAAAGCAAGCATCTTATTCACTTTACCCAAATTTCTTTCTGGCATAATGCCAAGCCTCTTGGTTTGCCAACGTGAGCTTACCGATGATCCAACCCACATTGTCTGAATGACCTATCTGACATGTTTACCTGTCAATATTGCTTGTGTATGTGCAGAGTAAACCGAAGCAAACGCTCTGCTCAAAACCGTAAGGAGCACACAAACACCTTAACCGTAGGCACTTGTCAAGACCAGTCACAGTTGTGCTTTCCCATGGAAAGATTGACCATAACTTACGTGCAAACGCTAAGTGAACTACTTGAATCTCTGTAAGGTGTTAACAAAGTATGATCGTATTGGTTGATCTTTGACTATTTGCTCCCATTGAGCACACTCTCTCATCATCGCTTTCTAAGCGCGGCACCTTTCATTCGACCTTTCACTTTGAGCCCTTCCGAAACAACTAATGCTAATCGATTAAGAAAACTGAGTAGAAAAAGAAAATGGACGTTTCTTCTCACTAGCCATTAACTTCAGTGCTAATGGGAAAAGTTCACAGAACCTTTATCGCACTTCCACTCAAATATAAAATATTGCAGTAGGAATACAATCGTCCCCTAAGGGAAAAGGAGCAGACAAGCATTGTAGGTTGTCCACAATTAACTGGAAAGCCTGCTGACTCCATCTATTGTACCATCGCTTTCGTTGATCTATTATTTATTCTTTCTCGCTCTTAACCCACATACACTGATGACCGACAATAATTATCATAATGATTTTATGTATGCAAGCACTTAGTTTTGTTAATTCTCTTATTTTTAAGAGCAATGCACTAACTGCGATTAATGTTTCTTGTGTTACAATGTTTAACGTAGTCCATTTGTCTTCGCTATGGTAGGCTTCTTTGTTCCTCTACAGATAAAAGCGTTGTTTGTGTGAGAATGGAACTATTTGCTAGTCCTCTGACGCTCCCTTAAAAAAATAAAAAATAAATTCAACCCACCGCAAATCATAATTGCTTGGAGTCGAAAAGGCATAAATATATCCACATAACCCGGGCATTTAAAATTATTCAACTAAAAATATAAAAAGGAGGTTAGCGTTCCATATCACGATTTCACACCTTGGCTAAATAATTGGATCGTATCTGCATTACTTTATAATTTTTCTAAGATGGAAACTATCAGAAAAAAAAAAAAAAAAACTTAATAGTAGCGGAGCGAACGCTTTCATGTTAAATTTTCCAGCTCCCCCCCCCCCCATGGGGTAAAAATAATTCAGTCGCCCTTTAGCACGTGATTATTATTATTATTAATTTGACCTTGCAATAAAACCCACCCTTGGATGAGATCGACGTAGAAAGCTTTTTTTCGCCTTGGTTAGAAAGTAAAAATTCTACTAGATAAGAAATTATGTTCCTGTTTTAAATCCGCACCAAAGCGTAAGCAAACAAGAGGTTGCACACCAAGTATTTCCACTACACATCTCACTGCCTCAGTATCCCCATAATACACAACACAAAGCAACTAAGCCTATGAGGCATTGTCAGACAGAACACTCCACACTGGTCAAGGTGTATGTCACTTATATGCCTTCTTAAACCTTTTTGGTCAGTTTTAAAAGATAAAATGTGTTGTTCTTGTCTTTGGAATTGATTAACAAGATGTTTGAAACAGAAATATAAACTTAAAATAAATTGATTAACCTAACGCTAAAGGCGTTCGAGGATTTCGCTTCTTCCCCTCCTCCCCTATATTAATGCTATACAATATGTGGGAAACCGGTGTAAATCGTTATTTACACCTGTTTTCGACATATGAAATTACTTCGCTTCGGAAACGTATTGGTTAAATGAATTCGAGTGACTGATTTTGTTTGTGTTTGAAGCGGTGTGTCAGTTTTTTTTATGAAATAAATGATCTTCCAAAGAATCTTATCCATTAATCTGGGAGATGCTATCCAAATGAGAGAGAGAGAATGCACAACAAAATAACGAAAGGCAAATACGATATTCAATCGCATAAATTTGCCTCATTATTTGTCATCTGTGTGAGAACAAAAACAGCTCAGAAGTATCAAAACAAATCGTTGTTGAACGTGTCCATTGTGGCCTTCCTCACCTCGGCATGAAAAGATTGGCAGCATTTGCAATTGCTATTAAGCCATCCTTGGATGTGTGGTTAAATATATTCAATAGAGCTTATATACCTGTGCGTAACCTGTCCTTGTCTATCTACAGGCGGTAATTCGAGATGTGCAGTTTTATCCGCAGAGGCTGTACACTACAGCAAGGGTGAGCTCACTTTTAAATATAGTAGTGAAATAAGTGCTTTTGCTGGTTTGTTCAGCTGTTAGTTACGATACAGCCTACAGCTTTGCAGGACACGTGTCGATGGCAGCTGGACCGAAAAAAAGGCTTGGTGCAGCAAGCTTATTTACCTTTCTTCTCTGCAGCCCTGTTCAACTCTACCTGACATTGTGAAATAGTATCGATGAAACAACTCTTTTTCTACGATCAGTTTGATTTATTGCCGTACTGGCGATGCACTTTCAAACAAAAATCCCTACCTTTGCGATAATGTTTGGAAAGCTGATACACGTGAATGGACGAACTATAGCTGAAATCACGACTTGCGTCTTAATGAGAAGAAAAAAAAAATAGTGAGGTGGGGTATTATTCCTTTAAGATCGAGAGATAGAAAATTAGAAAATTCTGAGGAGAAAATAAAAAATATGATGGAATACTTCATCACGACTCCTTCCTGAAGGTTAAGGCGTGTGTAAAAATGCATTTAACCTTCAGTTTCATATGGTTAAGTGATAGCTATTCTTCGTATGGACATATATTACATCATGCATCTATCTCCCTTGATAATGGGTTATAATTACTTAATTGTCCTCGTTAAGTTTGGAGGATACTTTACGCTAATTCAAGGATAAAAGCTAGGAATAGCTGACCGGTGTGCCCGGAACAAATACGATCTAAGACGTTTGGAAATACCACATAACATTCTTTGGAAAGTTCTAAGCATGTTTTACCTCAAAATACTTTATTTAAGTAATCACTTTTGTCAAAATTTTTCGAAAAATACCGTTTCCTGCATTCATTCAGTTTATCAAACTCATCACAGTTGACGAACCGTTCTCGGTTAAATATAAATCGCCCTGAACATTAAGCCATTGCACACTTTCTAATTCAAATATATAACAGTAGATCAGTGGTGTAGTAAGAGCTTTTGCCTCCCCTCTCAATACACACCAAAAATACCACAGAAAGTCAAAACGACGTGTAGGGAAATAAATTAAAACATGTTTATTTTTGAAGTAAAACTTTAATTTCAACATTCTAAAATGTTATTTTTCTTGCTTTTCTGTTAGCAAAATCGTCGATGACAGTGTTGAAGTCTATTTCATAGTAATATAGGTAATTCTTAATCAATTTTATTTAGAAAAACTCCTCTCACAACTAGCAACACTTACAGCAATTCTGAGGAAAATTCGCAGTATTACAATATTTGGAAATGAGTTTTTTGCAGCTAATTCTAAAACTGTATTTTAGAATTATCCCTATCTCGCCCCCCCCCCTAGCTACGCTTCTGCAGTAGATGGGGGGGGGCGAGATTTAAAAAAAAACGACCTAAAGTTAGCAAGTAGAGAGCGAAGTTTAGCTATTATTAATATAACAAAAGTTACGTATCGGTGTTATTTAGATGAAACATCCTAAAGTGCTGCGAGAACCAGGAAGTCATTTTCCTTTGATCCGCCACGAATGGCTTGAGGATAACTAAAATGTGATAAAAGGTGTAATAACCTGTCAACTATGCAAAAAGAATTAATAAAATCAACTGCACAGAATTAATTATCTCACAAGGCATTGGATTTACACTCTCTACTGTTTCACTGATTTAAAGAATCATTCACATTTTGTTTTATATAAGTGGTTGATTGATTCGTCTAGAATAGTGGCAAATACTGATTTCTTAAATTTTGATACATTGACAGTAAGAGTGAACTGCCCTCTCACATCCCACAGAGGATGGTTTAAATTTTCCTGATCCATTTTCTGATGGCAGGTTTATATCGCATGAAGAATGGGGACTTCGGTAATGGGTGAAGCATCCAACTACAAAAATGTAGCACGAATATTGACAACATAGCCATTCATTTTCATACAATAGAGGGGGATGAGTACAATAGCGTAATGCATATTGCAATGCGCGGTTACAAGCTTCCTTCCTGGCTGGCTTGAACGTCGGTAGTAAAATAAAAGTAGTCATAAAAATGCAGCGCAAAATTACCACACGAAATCAGAGGAATGCGTGCAGAAAACAGGAATTACAGCGAGAAATTACCCTTTTGCCCTAATTTATGACAAATGTCTGTCAATCATTTTCTCATTCGCTGAAATAAATTCGCACTGAATCATTCACGACACAATATCACCATTCATGTATACAACGAAGGACAGGTGCAATGCGTCAGCTATACAACATTATTGTGTGATTAGAGTTGTAAAGTTTCAGTTTGCTATAGTTTTATAGACATAATCACTGCAACAGCTGAAATATCGGAGCAACTGACGTGCGAGTGTGCTAGTCATGCATGAAGAAATGTAACCTTGAATTCTTCTTTGATGCCATTTACTTTGTGCATCGCTCTTTAAGACTTGGGGTCAGTACCGAGCATTTCGACAAGCACGAATGTCTGACACATCGAGCAGAATTGCTTACCAAATGGTGCAAGTTTCCTGCAAATACAAAATAAATTCACTCGTTTGAGGACATTGTTAAGTATTTTACCAGAGGGGGGGGGAACATGAACTGCTTATAACTGAACCAGTATCATGGGTAGTGACACGATTCCAGGTAAAATAAAAGCCAACTGTACCAATTCCGTTGGCCTGGCATTTACACCAAAACAATTTACTCCGAATACGGAATTGGTGCATTTTACAGGTCATGTGTACGAGAAGCAAATAGTTTACGAGTAAGGAGAGAAGCCAATTATTCCATACGTTAGATGACCTTTCTGATATATCTGCATGTCGAACTAGAAGTCCCAAGGGTGAATTTCACACGGAAATGTCTTCCCATAATCTTAAAAGCCAAAAACTGTCAAAAAACAGAAACCCACCTAAGAGGATTGAGCGATGACGCACAATTGGTGGTACTACCAGTTGAAACGGAGTGAGACGACTCGTAATATAGAACGCCATTCTATCCCCCTCCCTCTCTACCCACCCACATACCGTGCTCGAATTATTGGGTAGGAGGAGGGTGCACAGTTACATGCATCTTAAAATGATAAACCGAAAACACTGCATGTTTTATAACAGTTATTAAAAAAAAAATTCGATTAGTGTCTCACCTGAAACGATGAAATATAATTGCTGAAACAGTTAATTTACTACTCCAGACTTGCTTCTACTTTTACCGAGGTTAAAAGATTCCCTCACCAACAACCTTCCTGCATTTCTGTCCACAGCCATAGCAGCTCAGTCAGTAATGACGATGTCCTGGGTTCGAATCCCATCCAAGACGCCATAAGCCTTTGTAAGGGCTTTTCAAATGAAGATGAATAAGCAGATTTCACAGGGAGGTTAAAGTGTACTCCTCCTTTCGGAAACTCGGTTTTTCATGCCACAAAATAGGCAAACCGATCAGTAGAAAGCCAGTAAATTAATACAACCTAACAACCCTACCTATTTCAGGTCAACTGGGCTGAATTTCGAGATCACCGTAGGAAACGGTCATATTCTCGATTAGGTCAAAAATGGTTCACTGAAGCGGCCTGTATCTGTTGTCTGAAGAAATGCACGAGGGTCTGTAAAGCCACTTTCATTTCAGTCCGATTAAATGACTTTCTTAAAGGCAGTGGCGGCTCGTGGCTTGAAATCGTAAGGTTGCTGCAACTTTCGAAATATACATACACACTGTAAGTACAGTGTATACGTGTTTGGAAAAAACATCAAAATTATGGTAAAAATTAAAATAATAATAATAATATTGTTTATTATCGATAAAAGTATACAGTTTGGTATAATTCAAAATTACTTAAAAATAAAATCCATTATCATAACCCCAATAATGTTTAAAATAAAAACTATAACAAATGTTATGTCTTTAATTGTAATGTCCAAATATTTAACACGATATAGTAAACACGATACGCACTACGAACACTCTACTACTGGTGCAAACTGCATATAAACAACAGTGGAACTGCGTGACGGACAGTGCCGCATTACGCTAATAGCTCGCATCTCACTATGACGTGCATATGCTTGCACGCGTAGCAATATGACACTGTGGTAAACACAGTGCTGCTAGCGTCCTTCGTCCTCCTAAGTGCTACAAGATGGATTTTTATTATTTTTTATACAAAACAAGAGAATTGTATAGGATTGTTGATGATAAAATTAAATAGTACAAGCAAATATAAATAACTTAATAAATATATTTATATATCGAGAAAAATTGGGGGTGCTGCAGTTCCGCAGTGCCTATACACGAGCCGCCGAAATCAATTGAACAATGAGATCTGACGAAGACGCTTTTGGAGAGCTTTTCGGTGTTTTCAAATCTGTGTTCTCGTCAATACCTTTTTAAAATAAAGCTAACGGATCGATAATATTCACTTAAAATCGAATTTAATTCAGTTCGGATTTGAATTCTGTATTCAATACTGTATTGAATTCTTGCAATGAAAAGTAGTCAGTGACTCTCTACAGTGCTTGGATAAGGGTCGCTGCTGTGACTCTTGCTGGTTGTAAGAAAGCGCACGCACTAACAAAAGGTCTAACGTAGCACAAAGCTGGACTTCTCCCTCCCGTAAATTAGGAACAGATGGGAATGGGTGAAAGAAGCCGATTAGGAAAAAGTGCAAGATCAGTCCATTTAAAAGTCTAAAGAATATTTCAAACCTTTAGGAATCTGGTGGGAATCACCGGTCTGCACATAAACGCCAATTTCGACGCAATTTACAATAGCTGATGCTCTAGTGTTTATATTTAAATATAGGTACTAGGCTTACGACGGTTCTTATTCACTTCGTCTTTCTTTCATTTCATTCTTCTTTCCTTTAATTTATATATTGAGTGTGGTAACGATTTGGGTGTTAAGTATGGAAGCTCTAAATTGACACCACAATATCGATAAATTAAATGAGATAAAGTTAAGATGGAAGTCGATTATTTTGATACAAAAACGCGCGCACACACTGAAAAAAGCGACCAAATATCTCCATGTTACAAATCTCTAGGATGTTTCATTTGCATTATGCACTGCTTCATTCTTTCCGTAATTCTAGATAATCATGAATTATTTGGTGCTAATGCAGGTTAATTTATCAGAATTATTGATTCAAATAACAATCATAGTTCTTCTATTTCTACTAAATGAAGAATAAGACAAAGAGATACGGTATCTCCGAAACTCTTTCCATCTCCTTACAGAAAGTTTTTCATGAAAGTGAACTGGGGAGAACGGTGGAGTAAAAATTATCGAATATTCTGGCTTATCTATGTTCTATCTATGATAGAGTTCCTGTGTATAAGATCACGAAATGAAAGGAATTGGTTCACGTTGATGGTGAAATTGGACTGAGGATAACCTAAACAAAACAATAGTAATGATAAATGATACCATAAAAGAATTATGCTGGAAGATGGAGGAGTGGAGAAAATATATTCATATGTTACATGAAAATAAAAGATAAATAAACAGAGGTATACACCGAAATTGGATGACTTTCGCGAAAATTAAATATCTAGAGGCAATATTCTAGTTACTTCGAAGAAGAAATTTTTAGAACAACGTGTTTCATCTGCGATCCCACATAGCAGTGAAATCTGGTTTAGAAATTGAGAGTCGCCCAAGGAATATGCTTAGTGTGACGCTGAGAGGGCGCCCTCCCATTTGACAAGACGTTATCGAATATATGATCCATCAAAGTGAAGATTGACTAGACAAAAATATAACAAAGGAAGATGGCCTAAATTATTAGCAGAATGGAGTCTGTGGATGGTAGTAGATAAAGATCCAGATAGAAGAATAAAATTACAATGTTGTTTCAATGCATATAATATTACAGCTATTTTGTGCAAATCGTGAACGAAACTAAAAATCACCATTTTGATGTAATGTTAAGATCGGGGGTCAGATGAGTCATTCTTTGTGATGAAAAAGAGGGCGTTTTTTTTTTTCTTCTTTTCTTTTTCTAAGAAAAAGTTATTCTGAGACGTTTCAACAATTGAATTCTTACAGTCCATAAAAGAAATGCTTAATATTTATATAAAGCCTTTCACCATGTTAACGATTATCGTATAATTAAGCCAGTCATTCATTCAGTGAGTCCTATTTTACTGTCATGTTAAAAGTATGTGACATTCTTAGTGCAAATGCCTTTCTAACCACCACCAGCCGTACTGAAGTCATGTGATTACCTCTGTTTCCGGTAGCAAGCATACCATGCAGAAATATGCGCGACACCAGATTACGACAGTGTGGATAGAGCTGGTCGTTATGCACGTATTGTCATCTGCTTTAAAAACTTAATGGCGACTGTGTTGCTGTGTACAAGGCCGCTCAATGGAACAAGACAGGGAGAATTAAGAAGAGAAAGCGTGAACGATTCTGAAAAATCTAGAGGACGAAATGGAAGGGTTTTTTTGGGGGGGGAGGTGGGCACAATCCTAGAAAAAGCCACAATATTCACCGCACTTGGACTGCATAATTTCTTTCTATTTCGAAATTACCTGCTGCCTGCAGAAATACTTTTAACTTAGCAGAAAAAAGTAATATCATTTTTTTTGAAAGTTCGAAAAGAGCTGAAAGTCATGCAAAAGGACCGCAATTAAAGACAAGTTGCGTTTATGAATATTTTATTACTAAAATCAGGTTACCTCACTGTCGAACAGCACGGTGTCAGGGATATTTTCCAACCTCAAAACCGGAGAGAATGGTATAGCCCTACTTGATTTATTTTGTCTGTGCGTACGCGTAACAATTTCGCTTTGGCTAGCCAAAATCTAATGAAATTTGGTCAGGATCAACTCAAATTTGTCGAGTTTTGGTTTCGATGGGGCCATTTCAGAGGGAGGAAAATGTTTAAACGTTTAGAAATTACAGAAAAACTCTTGTAACCGAATTGACAGACACGAATGCTATACAAACTTAAAAACCGTTTTCAAACAGGGCGGAGAAGGAGAGATGGAGAAAATAAATATGTGCAATATTGTCCCCCCCCTCTCGTGTGTGTGTGTGTGTGTGTGTGTGTGCACACACGCAAACATGAGGTGTTTCAAAATTATGTATACATACTTTGTGTATTTCGTTAAGAATATGAATGAGTTTAATATGCATTCTTGCTTAAACCTAAAACACATCAATTTTCCACCCGAACAGTGGATAAATCGCACAGGGAATGGTTTTGAATATCAATCAAGGTCTGGTGGATATTCAAAACCATTCCCTGTGCGATTTATCCACTGTTCGGGTGGAAAATTGAGTGCTTTAATACAAAAAATTGAATTAACATTCCCGAAATATAATACATTTTTTAAATTCATTTCAGTTTGAGCTGAAAACAACATTAAGTTCAACTAGTGTAACTTAAATCCCATACAACGTTTTAGCAATTATCAGTAGACAATATCCAGTGCAATACCCACATGGACATTTGGAAATAAAAAAAAAACCATTGACGTTACTGACAGGATGGGTGAAGCACAAGTGCTTTTCATATTCCCCTTTATCTGTAATGAGTTATTTGGGAATGGGAGATTTGTGAGCAATTAAACTCGCCCTCTGAGGGCAGTAGTGTTAGCTATGATCAGTTGAGAGAAGAATAGCCTTCGGTCTTTTGTGTTTGTAGTAATCAGTCTCATTGTAATTGACAAACGTCCAAAAATTATATTTTCTGTAATTTAATTTTACATTGGTGTATAAGTATTATACAAAAATATTCTTCTAAAAATTTGAAATTTGAAGAAATTATGTTTATTTTACAAAATATAATAAAGATGTCCGATTATTTTATACTAAATAATAAATATTTTTTGAAAGTACTACAAGACCAAGAAACTCATTATGATATAATTCACACTCAATTAATCAAGTAATCCACCACAACTATAAAGATCAACATTGTTTGCCTGCTCCACATGGACATTTATTATTCTTTTCAATCATCATTGTTTTGTTTTTCTATAAAAAACAACAAAAATTATATAAATTTAATTTAAAAAAAACTACCTAAACAAAGGAGTTCTACAAATTCTAAAGCAAAAAGAATAATTTTGATAATTATTGCAGAGCATCATTTCATTTATGTTCTGACAAAGTGCTATATTTTTATAGATGAAATAAAATGGTTAGTCATGATTCCAGCAGTCACAACAACAACAAACTAATGACTTCACTCCTTGATGACGCCATTTCCTTCTCACAAGAAGTTGCAAGCCAGCAACATCGGCGGTTCCACAAGGGGAAACACAAAGGGATATTTAGTAAGGTGGCCTTCGTATATTGTCCTGCATTACACAGACCGACAATGACGCACTGGCAAATTAATTACTGTAAACAACTGTCAAAGCATTTTTATTTTATTTAATTTATTTTTTCTGAAGCGAAGGGAAGACTTTATGCTGTGAACGCAGGAAACAGTCAGAAAGAAGGGTAATGAATTCTTAATTAGACAGCATTCCAACTGCAACCCGGAAAGACTACCGTACACATATTTCCTCGTGCGCTGAATTGTGCGAAGTTAAACTTCTAAGGGCGAAGTGAAGTAACAGATCTGCAATCCTTTACCCTCTGCGAGAACAAAGCGAGATTTATTACAGCGATTTGCAAACAGCCCATCACCACCACCATGTCATATTATCTTACTTACCAAACACAAGAAAAGGCATTTTTGGAAGAAACAACGGAGTGTCGTAGGTGGTGTATAGAATCCACGCTTACAAGAGGTTCAAAAATACTCATCACCGTCTACTCAGTGCGACTGACTTTCCCGAATCGAGTGTTGGCACGGCACAGTACATAGATCCTGACGTTTTCAACCGTGCTTCGCTTCAATTCTTGCTTCGCCTCACCACCTTTCAGTAAGCTTAATATTTAAACTGTAATGAGTAACATGGAATCCTACAAGTGAAGTTGCTTTGCATTTCGACATTCAGCTTCTTGTAAAAAATTAGCACGGGGAAAGGATGCGCTCGTTGTATTTAAAGAAACAGATCGATTGGTTAGCTCACGTGTTCAAATAAGTAGATCTGCTCTGACTAACTCATTTTGAGGAAATTTGCAGTCTGTATTATTCACTGTTTTGCTAATGAGTTACACCCTTAATTTCAAGTGAACAATTGAAATAAAAGCTTGTTCATTTAAATGTGCAAATAAGAGTTATGATAAAATGTAAGCTTAGCGATCTTTCATTATTTGTATGCTTGTTTATTTCCATAACGAGATTTTTTTTTTTTTTTTTTTATGAGCCCAAATCCTGTTGTGGTTGAAGAATGGATACGCTATCTACTCCATTTGACCGACTAGGATGGACATTGCACTCTCTTTCTCTCTCTGATTCCTTTTCAATAACTGTAAATTGTTCCATACAGAATATATTATAAGATGATAAAATATAAACGGAAGTTAAAATGAATAATTAATATTCGCACTTTTTAATAAAATCCGTCATTGTGAAAGATTGCGCATGGATGGAACTTTTTACATGTTATAGATTACTCGCTTCTATACAGTGGTGCAGCTAGAGCTTTTGCGGCCTAGGGCGATTCCTCAGTTTACCGCCCCTCTCAATATACACATTTTGGTGTGTACCAAAAATACTACAAAAAGTCAAAACAAATTAAAACACTGTGTTTATGTTTATTTTAGTTGTAAGTATAGTTGTTAAAAATAATTATTAATTAAGTAATAAAAATGACTAAGTTAACATAAAAGAATCGTCGAAAAATAAAATTGTATCTCACGTGAAAGTGTCGCCCGGGGCGGAACTCCCCCCTTCCCCCCTAGCTACGCCACTGCTTCTATATACAATACTGCTGCGTGAAAGAGGTGATAAGCAAAACAAAGAAATAAAAAAGGAAAATCAGAAGACTGGATGATTTCTCATTTAGCGTTTATAAAGTTTAGGAAAAGAGCTTTATCGCTCTTTTAGTTTTATTTAAGACAAACTAAAAATGGTTTAAAAGTTAAGCTACGAATATTTGTCTCGGAGGCTCTGACCTAATAGGTTCATCGGTCCGACCTCATAACCCACAATCCGTTCACTGTACACGCGGGATACACCTGTTCAGGAATGTGGAATGAGGAAAAACTTTCCTGCCATAAATTCCAGAACTTCACGCGGCAGTTTTGTTCCACTCAAAACTTTAAAGGAATTAAGAACGCGAGTTAATCTCGACTTCCGCTCTTGGTTTTCTGAAAGGCGTAGAAGTTGTGGACTGAGGAGGGCACAAGAAATCAATCACACAAGGCAGACACTTGAAAAAGCTTCTATCGAAAGGAAATGCACTTTGTTGCATTTGAAACTGAGGCCAAAGAATAGGATAAAAACTCATTTGCCCAAATATATTACTGACTTTATCCTCCGTTTCTTTTCATATTGATTCTTCCTTAAGTTTGGCGAAAATATATTTTTCATTTCTTCCTCGGACTTTTTAAAAACCGATAACTGCATTCGTAGCTAGTGTAGATTTTAGACCCTGAAAACTCAATATTTCCGTTGTCTGAATATGGATAAAACTTCGTAAATGACATTATTAGTGAGGCATACTGATTTGTACCACTGGACACGAAATCATTACTTTTTGCATGGTATCCTATTTGATTATTCGAAGTGGTGTTTGGATCCAACTTGTTTGATCTAATTTTCATTTTTGTGGTTTTTGATTTATTCTACGGGAAGAATTCACTGACGTCTAAACGATTGGCTAAAAATGGGACCTTTACTTGGATTTCCCATTATTATTATTATTTTATTTATTTTTATTTTTTTGCTTCCTAACGAGATTCGAACCATGGTCCTTCCAAGGGGTGTCCATTTTTTGACTTTACTCTTCCATTCAAGCGCACCACTAACAGAATAAAGTTAATTCAGGCGAATGATTTGAGAAAAACATTACATCAATTGATTGGGTTAATTTTTAGTGAGAGCGGCAACGCTCATTCAGCTGGTATTTAAAAAAACTTCCCGACTGTTGACGGAGAAGCTGAAAATATTTCAAAGGCGATATTCAAAACACGACATTGCATAATAATACTAATATTGCATCACCCAAGTTATTAGGCGAGCATAAATAAACAAATTAAGTGCTAGATCATATTACATACATTTAAAGCTTTCCTTGCGGCTCTGCCGATATCGTTGTAATCAGGATGTTCTTCGGAGGTCTCAGCTGCCAACTGAGAAAGATATCGTTCATACTGGACTAGCCTGTCTAACTGCAAAGAAAAGAGGGGGAAAATGTGTTAACTGACTGAAAAGAAATATCTTTTTCTCAAATAGATTGTAAGCTGTAGTTTTTCTAAACTCATGCATTGTGAGCGGCGTTCTGTATGAGACATTTTCAATGACCGGCGTGACCCTACACTGTCACTGCCATGATGTGGATCATGGAGCTTTCAATTGTATTTCCTAATGTTTATGAAAATACTTTTCATTCACACCATTGCCAGTGAGATATTCCATCTAAGCAGTTGGAATTAAAATGAAAACACAGCAATTAAAGAAAATAAATAAAGGAAAAAAATAGAAGCAAGCCTGTAAGAATTCTATTGTTACCGATCTTGAACAGCCTTTAAGTTGATATTGATAAACCAATTTGTTCACACTGAAAACACATGTACTGCAAATCTCTAAGTTCTCATTATTTTTAAGTATTCTTGTCAATACATACACTCCTTGGGGAGAAGCAACGGACACCATAATGTGAGGTGTCCGTTGTCGTGCTGTATCGTGTCATATGAGAGACAGTGGTCAGTTCGGTAGAAACACCACAAAGTAGGAAGCATTGCGTTGTCCAAATGTTCAGATACCTCTCGGAGTTCAATGTTCGTGACAGTACAAACAGAGGCCCGAGGTCAAACCAGGACCATACCATCACAAATCCCCCTCCGAATTTCATAGTTAGGATTACACTCCGGTAAGACGTTCACTGGGCATCCGCCATACCCACACCCGTCCATCTGCTCTAAAGGTTGTAATGTGATTCGTCGCTCTATAACACAGCTTTCTAAGCTGCCCGCATCTTTGCACCGCTGAAGAAAACGCCACGTTGGTTCGAGTAATGTGAAGCTTGCATATTGCGGTCCAACCATGGAAACCAATGTTCTGAGCTTTGGTTCCAAATGTTTTTGTGCAGATTCGTGTTCCAGCCGAAATTCCTCATTCGACGTGTCGGTAGACGAATGGTGGTTTATTCAGATTATCCTTCGTAGCATATCCTACGATCAAGTTCGGTGAGTGTAGTGGGTCGTTCACTGCGGGTAGCACTTGCTTTTATCCACAGGATAACAGCCAAAAGGCTGCGCTAAGCCAATTGTGTTTGCAGTGAAAGAATAAAGTTGCAAACTTGGATGGCTTGTAATGTCTCAAAGACATCATTCTAGATGACTTCACGCTGGGAAGGATTACGGGAAACCTTTAAGAAGTCAGCAGAATCACTATTACTAGAGAGTCTGGAATCTCATAACGCTGTATCCATCTTTGGGCAGCGTTTCAAAAACCAATGGAATATATTCCAGACGTTGCTAAGAGGTCGCCCTGGTTCTACCACTGCAGGTCATCTTGCTAGTCGGCACCATTCAAGCGCGGATATCTCGACAAACTGTTGCAAGACGCCTGCAACAAGTAGGCCTGTACGTCTGCATCCACGTATCCAGCTCAACGAAGGGCAAAATTTCCAGTGGTGTTATATCAATAAAAATTGGATAAAACACCAATGGGCTAATGTACTCTTTACAGATGAAAGTCGTTGTCGTCTTTCCACCGATTCTAGCCTGAAAGTTGTACTCCTTGCCATTGTGAGAATATTCTTAAAGGGATAGATAATGAACGCACCGTGCTACAAGTGCTTTTCAAGCACTTGTAGCGCGGTGTGTGAGTGTTCCGTGGTGCCTCAGGCGAAGAATTCGTTTTTATGGATGACGATGCCACACCGCATTGTATACGAGCAGTGGACTTCTGGAGAACGAGGATATTAATCGAATCGAGTGGCCAGCACGCTCTCCAGATCTCAAATCCCATAGAACACGTTTGGGACGCAATAGGGAGACGCATTGCTTCGAAATTATCCCTACAGAAAACAGACAAGGCCTTATCCTTGCTCTTAAGTCGGATCCATTAAAGTCGCAAGTTTGTTGAGAACTCCTGAATCGCTTGGTGCTAAGCATGGTACGACGTTGTAAGAACTGCATCGCAGTTCGGGGTGGACATATTCTATACTGAAATGTCTCTCCCCATAGTTTCCTGTAAGAACTGTATATTAATTCCTTAACTTCTTCAGAAACTTGTAACTTTTGACAAAAACGTATTACAATTTAATTTGTACGAAATTTATAATAGATATTTTTTGTGTAATATAATTTATTAGTGTGCTGGCAATAAATTTATGACCAAATTTGGCCGTAGTAATGAAAATTTTATTGATATTAAGGTATCCTCAGCAAATAAATAGAAAAAAATTCATTAATTATACTTTCAATATGTAATTTTATATTGGTTATAATGTTTATTAAAAAAATATATTGTTACTTTAAGTCACTTAGAAAATTATTTTGATTTTCTAAGAAATAATATGCATTTATTATTATTTTATAGGAAATAGCAATTTTTAAACCTAAATAATTATTATTTATTTATTTTTTAGTATTTCATATTTCATTATGATATAAATCAACAAATAATCAGTTTTAACTCTTTTAAGGATGGAAATACTGTCTACTCTAAATGGATATTTATTATTCTTTTTTCATTATGTTATGCTTTTTTAAAAAAGACAACGCTTATTAATAAAGTTTGTTTAAAAACAATGTTTATTGAGAAGTGTATATAAATTTCAATACACAAATCTACGTAAACAAATTTCTACAACGAAGCCTGAAAGGAATAATTATGATAAAATTACTTATTTGTTTGTTCGTTAAAATATTTTTATAGATGAAATAAAAAATTCTGCAACTTGTTTTAAAATGGTAACTGTCAAAGTACTGTATTGTATTTATTCCAGCCAATATGGTCATTAAAATGAAAAACTAATTCCCATAATCTCAACCCTACCAAGTTAAACATGCGAGGGAGTTATCCAACAGATTGTTTTTCTTTTTTGCTACTTTATATTTTACAGACCAGACGGATAATATCACAGAAATAATAATCACCATCAGATAAATGAAACTAGTTATCCCGGATGTAAGGAAAGTGCCTTTAAACTCGACGGTTTCTTTCTTCAAACACGCGATGCTATTTCCTTATCTGTGACCTATTTTCGCAGTTTTGTAATAATATCACATATCTTCCCTTCGTTTCTTTGGCTTGCAAGGTATTTGATGTTTTAATACACTGATATGCCATACGGTTGATATCATGAAATGGCGATATTCTCACTCCCCCCTCACACACACACAAAAAAAATAAAACCTCTTCTACAGCACCGGTAATGGCGAACATACATACTAACTTAGGAAGGGTTGATGACTATGATATGCAAGGTTTCACTCCACTAGCATTCCACTGTTACATTTCTGTTCTAATAACTTCTACAGTCCTTTTAAGTTCCTTCCAGCTCTCCGGACTGATTCATTTTTAATCGTGTAATGTTGAACTAATTCAATGTAAATCCATTGGCAGATTCGGCCTTATAAAAGAGGCACCAGTTTTAAATTTATGAATGGCGTTGAGGGGGAATAAAATGGTATTTCAAGATTTTTTGGAAATTCTTGCATTACGGCAAATTATGAAGCCATTTGTAATATCAGATAATGAGGCTGATCACTACAGTTAGCCGAAATTTTTGGAATATAAAATAAATTACTTTGCTCACGAAAATCGATGAAAAATATGTTAGTTATAGACAAATACGAATTGCTCACTTATACAAAGATTTATTTCAAGAAATTCTGGAATCGACCAGTTGCATATTGACACATTTAAAAGACAGAATGCAAAGGAAACCTCCGTAACTCAGTCGGTATAGACGAAGCCCTTTGGTCGGAAAGAACCGGGTTCGATTCCCGTCAGTGACGTGAGGAACTTTATCTGGTCTCCTTCGACGAAAGGGGAGTTAGTCGGTCTCATTTTCATCAAACTCGGAAACTCGGGTTTTTTGTCCCACAGAATAAGCAAACCGGCTCCGTGAACAAAAGCATCTACAGACATAGGACACACCGGGAGGCATAGGGCTAACCACCTTATTCTCGGACGAGTACGGTTTGCAAGGGCTAAGGACAGCTCCGTAAGGCCACTAGGCCTAATACATAAAAGGAAGAAGAAGAAAATGCAAAGGATTCAAAGAGCAAGTCATTATTTCGTGATCCTCTTGGAAAATGCTTCACTCGGTTCACGCACGAAAGGGAAATCCTCTCAGCTGTGAGGGAGAGAGAGCGGAAGGGGGAATACAGCAAACGTAAGATGAATCATTTTTGATGGGTACCTTCAAAAGAAAGGGCAAAAAATGGGAACCATTGATGGAAAGGGTCCGCGCGGTTAGCCTAGTGGCTTTGCGCTTCGCAACCATATGCCTGGGGAAGGAGTGTCCTAGGCTCGATTCCCGTCGCCGACGTGAGGAGCTAAAGGATCTTCCTCAGCCATAGCCAAGTTTGCCGGTCTTGGGCGTGGACAGCAGAGTTTTTTCTGCCAGTTTACCTGGGGTTTTTCATCCCACAAGTAGGCAAACCGGCCCCGTGAACACACAGGGATACAGCCAGGAATACTTACAGGCATAGGGGTGACCATCCTATCCTCGTACTTCGGTTACGAAATCCAAGCACATGCTTGGAAGGTTGTGGGCCTTAAAGGCCTGTTAAACCATAGGGATAGGATTGATGGAAAGGTAGCGAACACACCAATGGACAGCAATAACATTAAGTAACGGAAATGAAGAGGAAGAAGAAGGATTACCGCAAAAAAAAAGTCAAACGATAAAGGTTATGAAAACGGTGACCAGAAGGCATTTTTTTCTCGCACTTCAGTGTAGGAGGAGTACCAGCACCAATTAAAAAGATGGCCGTTAGCGAAACTGATGGATCAAAATTTTTGCCGGTGCGTGATGTTTACGTTACAAGAAAATAGTGCAGTGTGTCACCCAGTATTAAGCTGCAAGCTATTCTTAACTTTTAAGATATATTCAATTTCTCTGTTCATTCTCCTTTAGTTGATTGTCCTCCTTCCCCGAACCAATTCATTAAACATTTTAAATATTATTAATGATAAAAAAATTGCAGTTTAATTACACATTAAGCTTTGAGGCAGTTAACAAGTTTCATTTGTGCCCTGCATTTCCAGCTGTTTCTTATAGATAGCAGAAGCAGCTCAGTCGAGATCTGCAAGGAATAAATTCGTGCTAACGGTTGTTAAGATACACCATTGTTTCTTTTCCTCGTTCGCAATTGTGGGCCGTTCACACGCTAGGTCAGTTGCAGGAGTCACAGTAGAGGACAACTCGACCCTGAACGTCAGTCTCGAAATGCCATTACGACAATGTAAACAACTTTAAGTGGATGGGGGGGAGGCATCTGGATTGCATTACGAAGTTTTCTTTGCCACGACCTAGTGAAATATTCGTCTTAATAATCAAGCCACGAAAACAGTTTTGGGTCACACCGAAGTACAATAGCTGTTAAGAGTAACAGTGGTTTCAACTGTTGCCAGCGATAGTTTGGTTTCAATGACGTCCATAGAATCGCGTATGAAAAACGGACTATAATAATACGGATGATAATTACAGAAATTTCGAAGGTAAAATGACGTGCGCAGATATTACAGGACATTTGTGTTAAAATGCGTGGTTATTACGTTTTCCCACAGACGCTAATTTAGCAAATTATTCCATCAAGGATACCCAATCGGCCAAGTTCGTGTGGACGACAGAAGCACGTGCGACCGAACGATGCCTCTAATCGAATCGTAGTGTCGTCCTCGACACACTAACGATTTTTGCTTTTCCTGCTTTAGGCGATCGGATCTGGTGTGAATTCACGTGACACAGAATTAAGAGGCCATATCTCGGACTTCTTTTTTTTTTACCTTCTACGTTGTAAAACGTGGAAGGTAAAACCACGTGGACATTTTTCAGTTCGCCACAAGGCCACTCCGAGGTCAAACTGTAGCAAAAGGAATCTCAAGGCAGCTTCTGTCCTCCAAAATTGGAATTGTGAGAGACTTTCATGGAGGGGATTTATAAGACGACATTACATCATTCAACTTTGGCTTTCTTTCTTGTACTTTTTTTTTTTTATTAACATCAAAGAAGAAATGAAAGAAAATGATTATTCTTATTAAAAATAGCTTTAGCTTAGAATTACAACATTGGAAAATAAATATCTGCTGTACTGTGCATGGGCGTCAGCAGAGGGGGGGGGGGGAACGGGGCACTTGTCCCCCCCTAGGATCTACTTGTGGAAAAAATACCAAAAAATTAAATAGTTAAATAAAAATTTATTGATGTAATTATTTGTCTCCAAACTTTGCTCCCCGTCCCCCGGAAAATTTTCTGTGGACGCCCATGGTACTGTGTAATGCCAAAGCAATTCACACACAAAGTTTCGACTTCTCATAAACTTCCGATCGCTTTGGAAATCAGCAATCAATCTACCATATACAGTATATGCACGCTGGTCCGATTGAAAAATTGAAAGTTTCTCCCTGGTGAACGGCAAGGGATGAGAATGCTGGGGATCATCGAGGTTACAGCTTTAGAAAATCTTGCTTAGATACCGTTTGTCAAATGCGCCCTTGATTAAGTAGGATCTTTAATTGTAGAAATCGTTTACTAATCGCGATAGATCTTTAATGTTGTGAATCATTCACTATTAGTGAATGAAGATATTAAAGTTAATTATTCATTAAAATCTTCAATTCAGCGAATGACTTCGGTTATAAAACTCGGTACAGCATTTTTTCATGATTATTTATTATTAATCTTTAGAACTATTTGAACGATAGAAGCGACGACATTTAATCTGCCTAATCAATAATAGCCGCGATTGGAACAGTGTAAGAGAAGACAATGTCTGCATACTAAACAAGCCATTTGTTTAGTGTGCAAGCCATTTGGGGTGAAATTAAATTTATTTAAATAAATAACAAGTGTCCTCCTTTTCGAAAATCTGCATGAGAAAAAATACCTAAGAGAGCAGAGGCTTAGTCAAAATGTTGGTGAGGAAGGTCACCGCACCCCACTCGAATTAAAAGGGTGCTTCTGAAGGAGTCCAATGACTGCATAGGCACGCCCTTGTGTGGTGCGCAGGCGACAGACTTGGGACACGTGCTCACTTCTTCAAATGAAAACAGCAGTTTACAATATGAGCAAAATAATTACAGACTGTATACACACCAATGAATACAATAAGTTATTTTGTTCTGCATGAAAAAAAAAAAGCTTTTTGTTTCTCCAGCATCATAAAAGGAGATGCTAGATTCTGCTCTACGGATGATTTCGAACACTTGTTAACATGGTGTGTGCAACATATTTTTAAGCAAAATATATCTCACACAACCAAGCATTTTTCTGATATTAAAAAATGGTGTTCATTAAATATAACTCTTTACATTACGATTATCACATTCGTTTGGTTCGAGGCCGTTGCCTCATCGCCTACTTCTTTTCCTCACACTGTGGAGTGGGGGGGGGACAATTTCAGTGGGCATCCTAGGCTCTGCGAAGCCATGCTGTACCTCAGTGTCGATGCCACTGATACTTATTTAACTCTGCATTCACGACCAAAGCAACTTGTATTTAAACAGAAAACAACTTCTCTAAAAAAAAAAAAAAAAAACTGAATATGTTTGACAAACTGCAAACAAATTACTTTTAATATTTTGAACATGTGGCTTAGTATTTACCATATTAAAATATTAAATTTAATTAATAGTATGAAATGCCTATTATTCGAACATTAAGAGTGCGGCCGGATAGTTTTTAAGGGGGGAGGGGAAGTAAGTTTGGCTTCGTGACGGAAGTTTACACAATAAAAGAAATTTTAGCGAGTGTGCTGTTGTTAACTGCAGAGGTTCACCAGCTCGTATCTTTGTTCTGAGGGCCGGAAAAAAACCCACCACATTTCAGGACGAGCTAACTCGGCTTTAAAAGGTATTGAAAACATTTCTCGTGAGTTCGAAAGATACGAACCCAGGTTTATGTTTATATTAATTCCGGAAACAAGAAACACACACACACACACACACACACACACACACACACGAGGAGAAAGAACAGTCATAAATGAAAAAGTGTGTGATATTTGAGAAATAGGAACTCTATTAAGTCTTCCGTAACGCATTTATACATAATTCAATTGAAAACAGTTGCTTTCAAAATCGTATCCAATTTTCTTATTAAACCCAAGCCTGTTTTAATGCATTTTAAAATGTCTTCATGCAAAGAGTATTAAAATTCATTTGAATCTACCGTAGTATTCATGTTCAGCGAAATGTACACTATTAAACGCATTAACAGTACGACGTCCCACTTATTAGGTAGAATTTTTAGCTTGCCATCAACCGTAGTAATCCGCAGAAAGGAACTGCTCAGACATGCACCGTACGCTCTATTTCCACATGAAGGCGATGTTGTAATCGTGTTACACACTGTGTAAACTCGAACAATGACAGAAAAGCGAAACACTTACATGAAAGTAAGCTCACAACAAGCTCACTGCATTGAATTTCACATCCTGCTGACCGAAAGTCATTCGCATGTGTGCATTGCTGTCACGCAAAAGTACTCATAACTGCAACTGAGTAAAGCTATCATGGCATTGACATATGCGAACTTAAAGTGACTATTACAAAATTTGACCACACGAATCCAAATGACAGCAATGATTCCTGTCTAATCGAATGGACATCAATGCAATTCGTTATCTTGACCAAAATTTGTGGTCAACTCGGTGTTTAGTGAAAAAGATGAGCAAAAATTTAGATTGAATTGTGAACGACGTCAATATAATTGAATTGAATTGTGAACGACGTCAATATAATTGAATTGAATTGTGAACGACGTTTGATAGAACCCAAAAGATTCTATCAAGAAATGCACATTTTATGACCATGATCGTATTTATGCTTGTATTATAAAATACAACCCCTTATACTACCCCTCCCCAGAACACAAGATCAAAACATTTTTAGAGTAAGATGGGTGATATTATAATTCCAGGTTTTAAACTTTCGGCAATATTAAATTGGATTAATGACTAATATTATTTAATTATCTTATAATTTCACTTGTATTATTAATTAATATTAACACTTATTCTTTATTATTAATGACACCAATTTAATTATCATTAATAATTAATGCATTTTGTCAATTTTTATTGTGTTTACGACCCATGAAAACTGTAAATAGTACATTGGTACCGTGAGTGGGCTAAGGATTTTTTTACAATATTTCATTATTTATTTTTATAATTTTTAGATGGTCTGAAAACCCTGCTAACATGAGGCCTAACGTGAAACTTTTTCAAACCAATCAAAAAATACACTTAATTTTTTTAGCATCAATGTTGGAAAGAAAATTCCTCAGTTTTGCTTTACTTAGATGTAATGCGAAGAATCAGTTGTATCTTCTACGTCTAATGGCAGCTCAAATGGAAGGAGGGAGGAGAGAGAGGGTTCCTTTATGAGAAGAGCTTCACTTACCACGATTTTCGATTATAGTGTCCAGGTGAAATGACTCTTGTGCCAGAAGGCGATTAAAACATGTTTCTGAAAGTTGCCGAACAGGAAATAACAAGTGAGAAACTTGATCCTTCACTGTAAGGAGCTGATTTGCTATAATTGACTTATTGGGGACGTTTGCATTCCCAACAGCCACATATTAATAATCTCAAATTCTTAGTGTCTTTCTCTCTCTCACAGTCATTTTAATATTACTTCTTCAAAGTATGGTTATTACGAACACTAAGTACTTGTGGAGTACTTCTGGTTTATTATCATATTTTAAAACATTACTTTTCGACGCCAAACTTTTTTGCTTGTTTGTTTTCTGATTAGCAACCCGGAAATAATCACAAATTTATCTGTACGCGTTTTTAATGTCTGTGTAAGTACCTCGGAACAAGCTGTTAACAGTGTCATGACCTGTCCGCCACCAGCCTAACCTATTAAAAGGCGGCCGCCTGCTCGGTACTCAATTTGCAAGGAACTTTTAACCGGATCATTTGCCTTTTTACACACATTAAAATGAGCAGTTTCTCCTTTTAGGAATAAAGTCTTTTTTTCTGTGTGCATTTTCACCAAAGGTATTATGACCTACGTTTGACCTGCAAGCAGGCAAATCGTAATTAAAAAATCACGTAACACTGCTCTGACACACACATTTCACATATTACCAAATATGGAAATCTTTTAACAAACCAACAACAGACTGAATCTCAGAGAGTGACATTCCTAAAGGTCTATTTTCAAACAGTATCATTTCTAGCCAGAGATATATCACTTACCCGTGGCATTCTACAGTGCAATTTGCTATGCCAATTTGTGCCAAAATTTGTTAATGGTACGAAAATTTCAAACGCTCTTTTCTTATGATGGTGAAAATTATTATTAGGAACAGAACAGCAAAATGAATGCGAGTGTACAAAACTCGATCTGTAATGTAATACCATCGGAGTCAAGAAGAACCATTCGTTTCAATGGGAATATAATCTTTAGTCTTTTTTTAATCGTTAATACATGATAAATTCCTGCAATTCCATCACATTTGCTTCGGTGAATTCCTGTCAGTCATCACCACCTTGTTCCATCACATATCAAAGTAGGAGTCAGGACCAACACATTTATGTGGCATATGTTCATATTCATGGAAGATAACTGTTCTGCGACATGGTACGCTGTCCTGTTGAATTTTCCATCATATACAAGGTACTTTGGTCGACGTAAAGGGAGGGTACATGGCTGACAACTATCTTCAAGGAGGTTTCACCATCCATTCATTCCTTGGTCTGCTGGTATCGAGAAGAAAACTAAGAAATGCGAGTAGAAACCAGGATTCATCCCTCCATGCAACTTTTTTCCAGTCCTTGCTGATGTTCCGTTCCCCACCTTTTCCATAGCTGCTTTTTTGTTGTTGGACAGACAGAGAATGTGAAGGCGACCATTTAGGTCGTCCTCACTTTCGAAACAGTGTCTGACAAGTGGTGCATTCAGATGCAGTCCTTAAAGTGATCGCAGTCCATTCATTGTCACACCATTCTCAGGACACCGCTGTAGGTGGCCATCCATGCTGTGCAAAAAATTACTTGCCCATCTCGTTTCCACTAAATGTTTCATCCTTATAGTCGCTCAGGATCATCTTTGTCCATTATCACGTACACACACTCCTCAGCGGACACTCAGCATTCGACAACAAATTCATCAAAAAGATGAATTCTATTTAGACACGTGGATATCTGTAGTGTTTTGACCACTGAGTATGTATTATTATTAGGGACAACTGAACCTTGGATAATTCGTTTACACACACACACAATATCAAGAAAAATAAAGAAAATAAGGCTTATATAGAGAACACAGAGTACTTGAGGTCTATAAAAACTTCAGTTGCTGTTATTTACTGTGAATCAACTAAGACTATTAGGCCAATTCATTGTGCAGAGATGGAATTCGAATCAGGGGCTTTGCAACCGAACTCTATCGATAGAGTTCGGTTGCAATCGATATCTTTGATATCGATAGAGTAACGAAAGCTTTCTGCAGAAGGGAGTTTCAGTAAATTGAAAGATAAATGCAGCAATATCACAATGTCCAAAGTTATAAAAGAACCATGACGGAGTTAAGGTTATTAAAAGAGCACAGTATTAGTTTATTTATTTATTGTTTTTCCCTAGCTGCTTCGTCTTGTTTTTATGTAAACTTAAAGTTGTATAATTCCGACACATTTCCTGCAAAGACAAAGTTTGTGGTTGGTCAAAAATCCACTTAAAAAAAAAAAAAAAGTAAACCATTATTGAAGAGATAGTTATTTCCCCACCCCCTTCCTCTCCATACATGTCAATGGGCATTAATTTACCTTCATGGCCTGCCAACCATGAATTAACAATAACAAATGGCTTATAGGAAAATACTTTTTCTTTGGCCATATTTATCGTTCATTATTACGAGATTTGCGGCACCGACTAGGATATGAAACAAAGTAAACACAATTTCAAGTGTTTGTTCTAGTTCGTCTTTGTAATGCGAGTATACAAATACCTCGATCGCCATCAGGAATTGTGCGTGACACCGCCAGATAAACTTGCCAAGATAAGTAATCTCCATCCGGTTAAGCATAAACAAATGAGACAGTGAGATGAGCATATTACGGCTTTAATAGCGGGACCACCCAATACGCACTAGCATTCGTTGCTCATCACTCCACCCTGCTCAAATATCGGCATATCCCCCCCCCCGCCAACCTTCCACCTCACGAAAAACTCTTAAGAATACCCAGAAGAGCTAGTTGCCTTTGGAAAGCATTTACTGGAGAAGTTACTTTGTAGACTGTATGTCACGTGCTGAGAGGCTTAAGACAACACACAGACGGTTTAGATAAATCACAACACCCCCGCCGATTAGCGTGACAAGAGAATAAATGACATTTACAGAAGTGAGGGATGGCGCTATTTCCCAATAACAGCATTTCCTTCTGGTGATTTGTGTTTACAATGAAGGCATCCGAAACGTGAATCTTTTTTTATTTTATGGAAGTGAATCGAATGGGTATACACACACAAAAAAAAAAAAAAAAAAAAAAAAAAAAAAAGGAATGAAATACTCTACAGAAATCACAACTAAAGTCAATAGTCCTTGATAATTATCATTTTCAGCCGTCGTAAGATACCATTTGTACTTCACAACAATTTAGATATTCATATCAGATTATAGAAATGATTCCTATTTTGCTTTCAATAACTTGAGCCTTCCAATAAAATAAAGATAACATCCGAAATCAGTTAAATAATCAGATCCCCGGGGGTAAACATGGCTACTAGATATCAAAATAATATCTAGTAGCCACGCACTATTTTTCGCCTTTATTGGCTTAAAAGCAGACGCATGCAACGGTACTCCTGGACAGCTGTCGGAATGTGATGGAGTCAATTTGATCTCCGCTTGTATGCAAGCTGTTCAAGTAAACATAATTATAGAAAGAATGTACTGACTATTTCCATCGCTGTTTATACATGGCATGCTACATTTGTGAAAGTTCCAGCATTCATCTTATTGCATGTACTTTATTTTTTGAAACATGTTCGAACACCAGCAGCGACAAAGCTTATTTATTTTGAATCCATTGCAACAAAGGATTTCTGCTGTCTTGTGTGGGAAATTGCTAACATTAAAAAAAATCTGAAACTGAACTGTGTTTAATTCTGTTGCTATACTTCCACACAATAGTCGTGTGCTCATCTTGGAGCAACGGATTTTAAATGAAAGAAAGGCAATTCTGATTTTTCGAGACGAAATATGTACCAAGGAAGAAATAGATAGAACTGCTAAATGTAACTGAGGGGGGCAAATAATTCAGTGATAAATGATTGTGCTGCAAGACCACCTTCTACTGGAGCCCAAATTGACTTAAACCATGTTTAGCCTCGTATACATTCATGGTGTATCGAACTCTTGACCCATCCATAGCATACCACTATGTGGTCGCTACCTTTCGGGAGTGGGTTGCAATAAAAATAAAAGGTTCATGATAGTCTGATATATTTCTTATATACGGCTGTATGCATCTTGTACATTCGGGTGCTAGATTAGAGAACTAATTTCCACTTCGACAATATTAGCTTTCCGAGTGGTAAATCTCAGGATTTAAAACGAAATCCCTTTTTATATCACTGATGGATAATTTCAAGAAACAAATTAGTTTACGAGGAACTCTGTTCACTTAGTCATGTTGATAATCTTGGATTGTTAGAATAAGCTCCAATTATGAATTCAGTAGGCTCGAAACCGTGTCACATTAGCAATGCCAGTTATCCTATAATTGAACTCAATGTTAAAGAGTTACTGTAACGATTGCATTATGCTCGATTGTCGCAAAATAACTATTTAAAAAAACAAATCAAACGATTTACTAGATGATGACTCCTCCCCCTCCTGAAGTAACTAAGATTATAATTTAGCAGCAGAGGTTCATTCGAAGATATTGTCGAAAATTTTCCAGCGGTGAATGTTGTCATGGGAACTGTCTCCACCTGAACCCTACATCGAACACAGAAAATTGGCAGGAGTTGCTGATCGATTCGGGACTCAAATCCTGAATCTTTTCCCTCTGATTTATTAAGCAGATAAAATATTATATTAATTATTATTAATTATCCGCGGTTTCTGTGCAAGTATTTCTTTTGCATTCTTTAAAGTAAATTTATAATTATAGAATGAATGAGTCGGACAAATATTAAGCGTTCAATTTACATTTGCTAAATGTAAACTTGACAATCATTAAACAAACTCTCAGCTGCAATCAGTTCCACTCCTTCTCTCCTTGACTTTTTTTAACTTCGTCAAGTATTTTCGTCAGCACAAACAGATAATTTATTTAATCTGTTGTGGGCAATTTTCTTTGTCAATTCTGAGATAAAAGTGGGAGTAATGAGGAATTTAATGAGTCATTTACCTAGATTGCAAAGTAAAACGGTGGAACAGATAACAGTGATTGAAATGGCAAACTTAGCGAGACAACTGGTCCATTCCAACATCGGAATAAACAGAATCTAACGCTGATAACAAAATTTCCTAAAATAGTATCTCGTGTAAATGCGCCGATTAATGAAAAAGCGACAGATTGGCTGCAATTTCGGAACTAGTTTTTGGCTGGCATTACTTTGGTTAGTATTTTTATGGTGGATGCTGCGATTTCAGAGAACTTTCGAAAATTAAAGCACTAATTAGTCACTTCTAAATTGACGTCAACCCCTCTTGTTCACAGTAATAGATGTTTTCTTTTGAGAATGTGGATGATATCACTTTATTTATATTATGTTTTCGAAAGTATGTAAATCAGTTGATTGGCTGAACGGAGCGAACGATAGGGGCATCTGTGAGATGTTACTCTGTCCCATCCCTTACGGCGTCCTTCCATTCTGATCCCTTTGCGTTGAAATTATCAAAGGGCCTTAAGCAACTTAAGAAGACGATGCTCTACCTTTAGTTGAGGTCAGCTGAACGATGAAGAGACGGGGGGGGGGGATCCCCTATAACTCTCCCTTAATTTTGATCCGACTGGACTGAAATTCTCGAGTGACCTTAGGAACGGAAAAAAGTTGTTTGCGGTGAATTTAATTTCGTAAGAGTCAGTTGAACGATATGATCTATAAACATGTCTGCTGAGTAAGAGGAGGAGAAGCAACTTTTTTTTTTTTTTTTTTTTAAATGTGGCTATTTTCTCAAAGTACTTCAGTCCTTTCATTAACTACATCATATGCTACGAAATTCACAAAAAGAACCGAGCCTGGGAATAACGCTAATCGGGGAGTCTCTTTAGTATTTCGAGATAAATTAAAGTATTTGCATGAGTCAAGTAGCAAAGTTTAGAAGATACCAGTGTCTTATTAATAAACCTAATCCAACTCGATTTTCATTATGACGGTGGTCAGAGGGCAATGTTGTTGAACCGGGAGGAGCATCATTGGTGTGAGAATAAGAAACGATAACCAACTTACTTGGCCGAGTGAACAATGTATCTGCTCGCCACTGAACAAGTTGTGGGTTCGCATCACACTGTGGCATAGATGGCAAAGCCTTTTAATTGAGATGGGAGTTTTGAACACATGTCTGTATAGATTTAGCGAAATCTAATTTAACTCTTTAAATTGCTGACAATTAAAACTTCTCTATAACTGCCGGGGGTGGTTTCAGTCGTGACTTCTCAATAATAACAATGGTTATAACCACAAACGTGAATTATTTCTACAGACATGACATGAGTTTCGAAAGTACATTTGCAGTCTGTTTTTCTTGTTTCTTTGTAATATTCCCTTCAATAAAACTTGAATTATCTCTAACTTCGATGTCTGTTATTGTAAGAAATAACTACTGAAAGATAGCGCTTACCTCTTCTGTTGTACTTGCACACTTAACCATTTATAAACTAAAACACGCACTTACACACAGGCAATTGTCCGATTTAAATTTATCTTCATAAAGAAAGAGGAGGATGGTTGTACAACTTTGCCATCCAAATACGCTCTCTCTCCATCCAGCCAATGTGTGTCATTAACGACTACGCGGTGACATCTCGGCGCAATTGCGCCACATACTTCGCTTTAGGACGAGTTCTTATCTAAGACGTTTAAAACAAGATACGTATGCGGGTACATCCAACCTATAATCCTAAGTTGATGAGGATCGGAGAGGAGAGGGAGAGACTGGATGAACGTGCTAGTTAGGCGTCTCTCGAAATTCTTTTAGCACACATAACGGGTAAGCTTAGCTTATCGGGTGTAACCTTTATTTTAATGCCTCTTCCGCTTTGTTATGGGCCACTGGACTGCTTACTCTAGAAACAGCGCATGCCACAGAGAGGTGGGGGTGTACATAGCAGCACGTGAACCGCCCGGATAAACGACGAATAAAATGCGGCGCTAAACTTGAAAGGTTGTCGACCGAGTTTATCGGCATTTCAGATTTAAAGTATTAAATCGAAACAATTTGTTAGCTTTTCTTTTTATTGTGAATCAGCAAATCACTCTTCCCTACCTCGTAATATCACTCACTCCACCCTTCCACTTGACGGCTGAAAGCATCTTGTGCTTCGCTGAATTCGCTCACATAACGGCAGTTTGGAATGAGGGGTACTTTCTTAGTGCCAGTGGAACGCGCCTTCAGTGCTGAAAGTTTAATACTGAAGTGAATGCGGAAGTTTTGTAAGAAACCTTTCTTAATTCGGAACACGCAACTTACACACACTCTGCTGCCCTTTTCCTGGTACATAAACACACATAAATAAGCCTCGTTAAAAGTATTTCAAACGAAAGAACCTTCGATCCAGAGAATGAGAACTTAAGACTCCAATACGTATGAGTTTAACCAATTAAACAGCCTAACTGTTGTTTATTTTTGATCACAGCTGGATAAAAAAGTGATTTATTTCCCATTAAATTGTTATCTAAATGGAGAAACAAATGCTCGAAAACTCCTGTAATGAGAGTAACATTGATATTACTAATTTGTAACACAACATGCGTTGACAAATGCGTGGACACAGTTCGGTTACAGCGGATTTTGCTTATTTTTAAATAGTAAATGTACATTATTTAGTCCAGACTATAACCGAGGGACAATTCATAACAGTCAATGCTCCTATATTTAAGTATTAAAAGATGGGTAATAGTACTCAATGCGACTGTTGAAGTGCAACACTAACATCGTATGGCTGTTCTCGCCAAATGAAGTCAATGTGATTTGCTAACAACTGCTAACGAAAGTTCTTATTTCTAGATCAACAAAACTCTATTGATAGAATGTTTGCGATGTCTTCAGAACTGATTAAAGGATGCTTTATATTATTTTATATGAATTGATTGCTCCGTTATATCTTCTATTCCTCAGTGGATTTTATATACAACTTGCACTTAGTAAGTGGATGTAAGCATCGCTGATTAGATGGATCACTATATGATGATGCTGATTAGATGGATGCTATTGGAGAAAGGACATTTGAATATCAAAAAGTTAAAAGAAGATACAAAACAGGGCTAGTTCCAAAATGCGAGTTTGAAGAACAATTGGTCAGGTGCTATTAGTAACGAATGATTTTGTTGCACTGTTTGATTTTTCTTTTCATGGGCAAGGATGGGAGTGTTTATGGAGAGAAAATGGCTTATCGTTTAGCCATTTTCTTTCCACTGCTGGACGAAGGCCTCATCCCAAAATCCTCTATTCAACTTTGAGCTTTGCAATACTTACTGGGTTCCAACCATCTCTTTAACATTGTTCTTCCATCGTCCCTTTGGTCTTCACGTAATTCGTTTTCCAACTCTGGGATACCATTCAGGTATAGGACGATCTTTTTTAAATTGAATAGGTTCTCTTATATAAGTTTAAACAACCTATAACAACACTAACATGTTAAAATCGGATTCAACCATTTCTGTTTGAATCCAGCAATTCAAACAGAAATAGTTGAATCCTCATACAAACTAATCCAGTTATCAACTTAGCTTATGGTTTCAAAATATAGCAGTGCTTTCCATGATGGAACCGTGTTCTCAATCATGGTTTCTCCATGACTGCAAGTTGCAAAGATGCCAATTTTCTCTTTCCTGAGCCAACTCCTCCGTTTCCCTCCTACTGACTTTAATATAGGACCTCCCATCTACTAGGTGATCTATCAGGCTTTCTTTTCATATGTCTGGGATATCTGGGATACCTGTCTTTATTCTCGAAATCCATCTGCTTTCTTTCATGTGTGGTGTACGTCCTGCCCACTTTTTTTTTTTTTTTTTTTTTTTTTTTGTAGTTGCAGAGAGCTTCCACGGCATGTTTGAATCCAGATTTTTTTCTTTATTTCGGTAGGTCTTATATGATCTTTCACTGTCGTTGGTTATTGCGGTAGAATCAGGGCCGGTTCGTGCATAGGCACTGCAGCACCCTCAATTTTTCTTGATATATATTTTTATTAGCTTGTGATATTTAATTTTATCATCAACAATCCTATACAATCCTATACAAGGTGGATTTTTATTATTTTAAAAAATAATAAAAATCCACCTTGTAGCACTTAGGAGGGCGAAGGACGCTAGCAGCACTGCGTTTACCACAGCGTAATGCGGCACTGTCCGTCGCGCAGTTCCGCTGTTGTTTATATGCAGTTTGCGCCAGTAGTAGAGTGTCCGTAGTGCTTATCGTGTTTACTCCGTCTCTTTAAATATTTGGATATTAAAAAATGTTATGTCTTTAAATTGTATAGTTTTTATTTTAGAACATTATTGGGTTATGATAATGGATTTTATTTTTAAGTAATTTTGAATTATACCAAACTGTATAATTTTATCAATAATAAACAATATTGTTTGATTTTTAATTTTTTTTTACATTTTTACTATAATTTTGACATTTTTTTTTTTTATCCAAACACGTGTACACTGTACTTACAGTGTGTATGTATATTTCGAAAGTTGCAGCACCCCCACGATTTCAAGCTACGAGCCGCCATTACTGGGTAGAATAACAATATTATAAAAAGGTTTAACACAATTAAGCCATATAATTTAAGGGCGGCATTCCCTCCAACTATAAACAATGACATAGGCTTTATCAACTGTAATTCGACATATTCAGAGCAGCTAGACACCAATATAAAATTTGTTTTGCTATGCGAACGAAGGGCTAGCAACCAAAGAGCAGATTAATCATATAGCCGGCAACCCCGTGACAGTTGACATATTTAGGTAAGTGTGACCAACTGAATAATGACTCAGAACAACTGGCATTTAAAAGAAATTTTCTTGTCAAAACTATTGTATGACATATTACATAGTTGGTATTGCGAAAATATGTATTTATTAATGGAGAATATGAGAGCATCTAGAGTTTACTTTAATTCCACACAGTAACTTCCAAAATTTTTAATTTATTTAAGGAGAGATAAGACTAACCAAATTAACTTTTGCGGGAGGGGAACTCCTTCAGTCTTTGAGACGATTTACAAGCAGAAATGACATTCGATTCAGATTATTAACTATATTTCGTATAGTAACGAAGAAAAATCGTTTCAATCGTTCTATTAATCAAAGTACAATTTAAAAAAGAATGAAGGTATAAAATTACATGAAAGCAGTTTTGTAATGAGATGTTTTTACAAATTTTATCACAATTGCATAATTTTGTAATTTAATCATAATTAACTTTTTAATTATTGGAATAATCGATCTATTATTTAACTTAATTATGTGATAATCACTAATAAAAATGATTAGTTTAATATTCCATTGTAATTTATGAACAGGTAGACTGTGCAACACGTAGAGAGTAAACTGTGTTAAAAAATGAATAATAATAATAAAAAAAACAACGAAGGCGCCATTAGTCTCTGATGAAGATGACGTCATATTTTGCGCAAAGTTCTCGTTCATCTCAAGAGTGCGAGAGAAATGACCGAGTAACCATTTCGATATTTCTCTCGCATTCTCTGCTCAAAATACCGGTGGGTACGAGGCTAGATTGCGGTTAACCTACAACCGTTCGAGTAGAACAGAAGTGCGTGGGAGGATCACGAAACAGTTGATTAAACACACGTTAACAGCTGACGGCGAAAGGCATGCAGTCTCATAATAAAAAAAAAAAATAAATAAATAAATAAAAATAAAAAAGAGAATTTAAAAAGGCAAGATTAAACATATCGAAATGCGAATCTTCTCTTTCAATATTTGTCTCCGAGAAGGCTAATTCTTTCTAACCTCGGCCACTGTGAAATTTATTTAGCTGACTAGAGAAGTACCTTCGCCGACAACCATGCACTTTGCTCCACAACTGGATAACACTGGTAAAAAGAATCTTCGACAACTGAAGCGAATTTCTTCCACCAGTATTTACAAGAAAAGACAATCAGCATATGCTCAAAGCAATTTTATTTTCTTCCCGTCTAGTTGAGAGGTGGTACGAGCACACTGGGTTTTCAGCCTTTCTTCAGTAGGATTTATATCAAAAAAGAAAAAATAATAATAAAGTGGCATGAGTTGGAAGTGATAGCTAGTAAAAGCAGAACTGAGATTCTGGAGGGCGTTCCCTTGGTGGGGGGGAAGCAAAATGCTTAAGCACCATGCATGAGATAAGCGTCTCAATTTGTATCGTTTTCTCCATTAAGTGTTGAGGATTACAGAAAATTCGTCAGTGAAAATAATGAAGGGCATAATTATTCTTTTCCTTTCGGTGCTCGGTGACTGTGCTAAATGTGACTTGACGCCATCCCATTGGTCGCTTTCATCGTAACACTCACGATTAAGCTACCCTGATGCATTTGATTGTAGTCAAATCTGATTAGGAATTCTTCTCAATTCATTGTAGCGAAAGTAACATTTCATGCTCAGAAATCCCAGAGAGTGAGAAAGGCAAAGTTCTTTTGTAAGACCACTTCGCTAGAACAAAAAGGTACCTGTGTCAAAGTATCTTAAAATGAAATTCAAGAACGAATATGGCTTACAAAAGAAACAGAAATGGAACGAATAATCTGGTGATGGAATTCTGTGCGTGTACTGGAAATTAAAAAAAAAAAAAATACAAGTAATTCCGAGTTGTTTTATTACCATCCATGCTGTATGCGGTACTGACGGAATAAAAAATACTCCAAATACGTATTAACAGTTTCCTGATAATTTCAGTGAACAGTATTGTACTGTCACTAATGCAGTGCAACGTAATGCTCTTTATAAGAGGGGATGGGGGAGGTGAAATGTTTATAAGTGGGAGATGGATATCTGCCCTGAAAAAGTTTCATGTTTGTTGTTCACAGCAGGGTTTCCGGATTAGGTAAAAGAGCAAATAAAAATAATAAACAAAATCCCTCCTCCACTGCACATGGAACTCATGTACAACCGGTATGTAAAACTTTCGTGGGCGGGAGAAAAAAAAAAAAAAAAAAACAGTATGCAATTAGCACGAGGAAATATACGTCAATCTGAATTGCTGAAACAATAATAGTTTGTGTATGTGTCAAAAGGTCGAATAAACAGGCCATACCTAAAAGGAAATAATGAACTCATGAGATTTTTATGGCTCATCTCATCCCTGTTTAAGGTATGAGCGTGAATTGGGGGGGGGGGGAGATTAGCTTTTAATTGCAAATGAACTTTGACTATTCAATACCAAAATGCTACCTACTAGCAAATAAAACCAAATATAACAAAAACATTCCGAATTTCAGTAATATTTCCTAATTTCGACTGTATATCAGACAGTTATGCACATTTATTATAGGGAAGAACGTCCCAAATCGTGTCCACTCCAGTGGCGGCTCGTGGCTTGAAATCGTGAGAGTGCTGCAACTTTCGCAATATACATACACACTGCAAGTACAGTGTACACGTATTTGGATAAAATATCAAAATTATGGTGAAAATTTAAAAAAAATTAAACATTAAAAAATATTTAATGTTTATTAAATTTTTATTATCGATAAAATTATACAGTTTGGTATAATTCAAAATTACTTAAAAATAAAATCCATTATCATAACCCCAATAATGTTCTAAAATAAAAACGATAACAAATGTGATGTCTTTAATTGTAATGTCCAAATATTTAAAGAGACGGAGTAAACACGATAAGCACTACGAACACTCTACTACTGGCGCAAACTGCATATAAACAACAGTGGACTGCGCGACGTAGAGTGTCGCATTACGCTAATAGCTCGCATCTCACTATGACGTGTATATGCTTGCGCGCGTAGCAAATGATACTGTGGTAAACACAGTGCCACTAGCGTCCTTCTCCTTCCTAAATGCTACAAGAATAAGAGAATTGTATAGGACTGTTGATGATAAAATTTAAATATTACAAGCAAATATAAATACATTTATAAAAATATATATCGAAAAAAATTGGGGGTGCTGCAGTTCCACAGTGCTTGCACGAGCCTCCCCTGGTCCACTCCCTCTTCTACCTCATCAGTGCATATGGTTTCACTCACACACATACAAAAACTCCAGAAATTCACTGTAATAGTGCCACCACCTCCTGATTTTTTAGTTCTATAAAGAAATTATTTTTATATTTTCTTCACCGAATCCGAGTTGGCAGTTGTTTCAGGGCTTTTAAATAATTAAATAAAAATTAGTATACTCGAGTAAAAAAATAAAAAATAAAATAAAATTTCCCAATTGCAGAAATGGTGTATCGCGAAATACTCTGAAACACTGCACTCATTTGGGGAAATTTCATCACCAGCAAGTACGACTGTAAAAATAAATAAATAAAAAATAACAATAAAGCCTCGCTACTTGTGAACTATTTTTTTGAGTGTGAGATCTGTTAGTTTAATAAGGTTACCTCTAAAAAAAGTTAACATGACAAACGATTTGAAAGCTATTAATTTCACTTTTTTTTCTCCTTTCGGTATTGCACTCGCAGAGGGCATTACGAAGGCTTAAGAAGAACAGCACCGAATTTATACATTACAGAAGTGAACCAAATATCCAACCCAATCCATCATCTGTTCAACTGGCATCACAATTGAACCAATTGCTAATACGATTATTCTAATTAAAGGGTTGTTTTATTTATTTACTCGTTCCTTCTGCGAAGGATTCCCCATTACTCCCTTTCCAGTTTCCTCAGTCATTAAATACGGAATACGCACTCTGATAAACTGCATTCCACTGCACTCTCCTATGACGTTTAAATAACAGTGATTATCGCTCCTCTGCGAGATTTACTACTCTCACTGCACCCCAACAGCCAGCGTCAAGAAACTCTATACGTGATTGGGAAAACTAAACGAGGGAACATGAAGTATATAAAGCATATTTGACATCCGAAAAGGGCCGAGAAAGTAGTGGAGCATACTGGTGGAATGCACGTGCAGTTTTTACTTCAAAAAAGCAAACTCACCACCAACAATAACTTGACACTCGTAACTAACACGTTAAATATGCTTATGGAAGGCAGTCGGTTATGTTCTTACGGTGGCTAACAAAATATCCTAAAATGCGATTTTTTCGCACTTGGATCAAGTAAATATCAAACGTATGATTTGAAAGACTTATTTTAAAAAATGCACCAGATGAACTTACACAAAACACTAATGTCGCATGCTCTTAGTTACCCGTTTAATCCAACTTCATCTATATTTTTATGTATATAAATACTCCTTATCCTTAAAACACACAAAGAAATGGTTACTATCCTCCGTATTGTGTTGAGTGTGCTAACAGGTTTGCACAGAACACTGACATTGTAATTGTACTAACGCCATCTATTTATAGCAGGCTATGTTGTATTCAACTGGTCCATTGGATTATGTCTCGGTTTATCTGTTGTTTGTAATAAAAATCTGTCAAGCTAGATTGGTGCTGTTCTAAGTGCACAAACTGACAAACAAACAGTTCGTAGCGAACATGAAAACTGGCAGCTATATGAGACTGAACTAATTTATGTAATTTCCTGGTTAATAACGTCATGTGGAGATTTTTATGCCACCAAGGTACTTCGATTGCAGTTAAGCTTTGGATTCGTGCATTGTTCTCAATTTGCAAACTCATCACGCACGTGATGCATGTTCTCGTATTTTGTGAACCCTAGAAAATCCTTCCATTTTCAAATGACCAACAATACTGGCACGTGCATCGCAGCACGGGGGTAATCTTTAACACGCTGAAAGAGTCAGGTAAGATAAGCTGCAACCCGACATTACAAGTGCAGACAGTTCCGAGAATCCCTCCCGCTGATACGAAAACAGGGATGCAGATAATGGCGTCTATGCACACAGACTGGAAGAGAATCCCATGCACGTTCTTTGTTTGGCACTTGATTCGGATTTATTGCTTTTAACCACAAGATAGCATAATGTGACTTCCTAAAAATTAGTCTTTGTTTATTCTTCGCACTTTTTGGAAGAAGAATAAAGCTCCAAAGCTGTTCATTAGCTGTCGTACTAAACACACACGTGCAAGTTCTTGCTGAAAACAAAGAGGACCACATCGGGCTTTAAGTAATTAACTGGAATCTTAAAGCACGTGGTAATCACATATTTACCTACTTTTAAGATTACAAACGAACGAAGAATTAAATCAGCGTTGAATATTTAAACTCGCAAGGGCTAACCTGTTTTTATTAATGAATGAAGCAAGGTTGCAGGTATGAGATTAGTGGCGAAACCGGTAACAAAGAAAGCGCACAATGAAACACATATCATGGGATAAAGAAACAAGATAAAAGTCTAGCAAACAGTACTAGACTGTAAAATTTTAATCCTTTTTAGTTAGGAGACCTCATTTGTTTTCTTAAGATTGATTTCAAGTATTTCTCGATTAGTTTTCTAAAGATTATTGGATATCTAAAGAGCACGGCCATTTTTCACCCTGTAATTCCACACAGAAAAAAAAAAAAAAAATCGCGCATTTTGAAAAGATGAATATTCTATAATCACTATACGCACTAAAAGTGATATCTATCTATCTCAATGGCTAACAGACCGATAAGGCCCGCAACCCTCCAAGCATGCTTCGATTTCGTAACCGAAATACGAGGATAGAATGGTCACCCCTACGCCTCGAGGTATTCCTGGCTGTATCCCTGTGTGTTCACGGGGCCGGTTTGCCTGCTTGTGGGATGAAAAACGCCAGATAAACTGGCGGGAAAAACCCTGATGTCCACGCCTGAGACCGGTTAACTTGTCTATGGCTGAGGCTCCTCACGTCGTCGACGGGAATCGAACCTAGGACACTCCTTCCCCAGTCATATGGTCGCGAAGCGCAAAGCCACTAGGCTAACCGCGCAGACACTAAAAGTGATATGAATTACATATATTACAGACATCCCCCCCCCGACCTTGTATGAGTTCTTTCTGACCACGAGGCATTGAAGAGCATACTTAAGATAGTCAACCAAATGAGGAAAAACGTATAACTCCTTGCAAGATATTCAATGAAAGACAAAAAAGAAAGTTTCATTTCGATGCCTGTCAATAAATGGTTTAAACTAGTTAGCCAAAGAATCGCTCTCACAAAATAAACAAACTAAGTCAATCTCTATGTCATATAATAACGGGTCAGATGGCTTCGGTAGTTTCCGTTTGCGGTTCTATAGCAGGAAAGTGTAACTGGAGTCAGTTAATGACGCATATGTGCATTCACGTCTAGCATATTCGTAATTTCGATTCAAATATTTCAGCGTGCGCTCATTTTGCTAGAATATAAAAGAAAAAATAAAAACCTAAAATTCTTTCGAACCCCCCACCCCAAGAAAAATGGTTTTTCCTTCGGCATTCTTGCAAATCGGCCCAGAGAACACACGCAATTTACAAAGTAGTATTGTTAGACAGTAGATGGTAGTAACTAGAAGTTAAACACACTAGAAGTTAACTTCTAGTGTGTAGTAACTAGAAGGTTAAACAGTGGAGAGGGTGGAGTGTCCTCCCACTATGAGAGATAACTGAAGGAAAGTTTAAAGACTAACAATATGAATACCAAAAGCTAAGAAACGAAATAAGATAATGCAATTGGAAAAGAGAAGGAGCCGTCCACCGCTATATGTGCTATTATACGTCTTTCCTTTTATTGGCTGTTTGAAAGCAATAATCCACATGTGTATTTTACATGTGGTATTGCTATACCAGAGATTCCCAGACTTTCTCGGTTCCCCTGGTTTTTTTTTTTTTTTACACTTGGTGACTCTATTGCCACTTTGTAGGATGTTAGCAAAGCATTGCTTGGTATTGATGCTCGTTTAAAAAATATACCTTTACGTTCATTCAATTCCAAACTGTGTCATACAGATGTGGACTATTTCTTCTTCTAATGGTGGCTTGTTCAGGTCTCATGCCATCTCTTTCTTGGTCTCCGATTCTTCTTTTTCCGCTTATTTCGTAGTCGTATAATATTTTCAGTAGTCTGCTGTTGTCCATTCGATTTAAATGTTCTAGCCATTTTTGTTTATACTGTTTAATGTAGTAATTAATTGGTTTTATATTCAGGGTTTGTAAAATTTCTTCATTTGTTTTATGGTCCCACTTGGTATATCCAGCTGTTTTTATGAGGAATTTCATTTCTGCTGTTTGAATTCGTTTTTCATCTTTCCTTTTTATGGTTCTTGTTTCGCTTCTGTATAGTAGTTGGTTTTGACAAGACATTATATAGTCTGATTCTAGTATGTTTTTGTAATGTAGACTGCATATTTAAGTGCAGGAATTGTGTCTCTGCACTGAACGTAGATGCACTTCTCAATAAACCCCCCCCCCTCCCGTAAATAAACCTCGTTTTACAGTGAAAATTATGCTCTTATAGACAGAAATCTCATATATTGAGGTCGAAGAATTATTTGCAACGAAAATGTTCATTTGGAGTGTTATCAGCCACTCATGTGAACGTTTGGTTAATTTCGTCCGTCGGCTTAAAAACAACTGGATAAACCGATTGGGATGAAAGATAATATAGCATCCTTATAGGAAAGATTATCACGCAATTTATTTATTTATTTTAAATCGGACAATAATAACTTCGTGAAAGCCAATATTTTCAATGGCATTCGTTTGAGTCACTTTTGAGCTCTCGTGGTTGAATCACTCCTTCGGGATATTAATTACAACTCGTGAAAGTATTAACCTAATCTGCTTGCCGTTCCTTATCTTAAGTAACAGTGATAAGTAGACAGATGCAAACGTAAGTTGGGCGATCGAAATAAAAGATCGACTACAATGCAGTCCAACAAACCAACTTCGCACAAAATTCCTCTCTCAATCACAATGTTTTTATTTATCACACTTTCAGTGTCGTAGCCTTTTCACACATCACAGCCTTTTCAGACGATAATAACATGTTATTTCATAGGTGTTTAACACGTCGATATGATATTTACCTTCGTTCTTTCCTCCTAACAACCCGCGTTTCCTTGCTTCTCTAATCAGCCACTCATTCTAATTAGTCGCAGGCAGGAAGTCCGTCTTTATCCGCCCTATTGAGCTGGATTCTTTTATTCCTCCATTAGGAGTCAGTCCCTGAGAACGGACATTACTCCCTGCGTATGTTTGTTCTTTAGCAAAAATAATCTAAGTAGGCGATCTGATCGCGCGCGTGGAACACGAGACGTTGTAACACGCTAATGAACACACAGACGCCATTTACTTGAATTACGAAGAAACGACGCCATTATCGGCCCGAAGACACGTGGAAAATCACTTGAGCACGTGGGTACGGACGTAGGACGATTAATATTCTGCAACTTAACATGGATGAGATTAATAGGAGGAAGCGTAAGTGTTATTAGAACCACTAAGTTTTTTTTAATTTTTCGAAAAAAAAAACTTTTATTTTAACCACACAATCAATCGAAATATTAAATGCGATTTAAGTATTAATGAAAAATCAGCGCATCAAAACAACACCAACTTATTACTGCTGAAATTGTCCACCGTACTGACCTAATCTAACCCACTTAAAGTATGTTAATAAACAAAAATTAAAGAAAACTTCAAAAAAAAAATTAATTACAGGTAATTTCCAAAAAAGAACCCACAACTCTGATGTTTGTTCATTTTGGCGTCTTCCATTCGGTTTTCGTAATGCCACTGATTTCCTAGTTGATGTCACAATCGTAGGCACGAAAATATATCCTAATGAATTCGCAATACTTAAATTTCTGCTTTATAATACTTAATTTAAATTTACTTTATACAATCTCAAACATTGTACAAATTAATCTAATAATTCAGTCTTTATTATCAAACGTAATGTTATTACTGAACAACATTTTGTTTTTATAAAAGGTAACGAAATATCGAAAATAAATATTAAAAGAAAAAATGCTTTCCACGCTGATATATTGCAGCTGTATTGTATTTGCCTTTCAGACCACCCACCCATTGTAAAACATCTGCGATCGATTTGGCGACGTTTCAAATTACCCTCATTATTAGGTCTGTAATTCACCCCACCCTTAATCTCCTCAACCAAACACCGTTCCGAACTCGCCTGCCTTTTATTTCACTAAAAATAAGCGACACCTCCAAAACTTCTTTGTCTACTCCGTCTTTTCTTTCTCTTCTTGGGCTTATTTTGGGTATGAATATTGGTTGGCATTTGACTTGTTTAAGAATTCATTATTTCAATGTTCTCTACAGCGTTTTAAACCTCTCTTTGCCGTCTTAAATAGTTTCCCCTTTAAGCACAAGGTTCTTATAAACAATGAAGTTCTTTCTTGGCTGAAGTTAGGAAGGACTGTAGTATAATAATGGTTGGAATAATTGCCGTGCCCGGACTTAATGATGATGCCATACTCCCTCAATAGAGAATGATTCTCTTCTGTTGCAATGAACAAGAGCGTCATTATCACAATTTTTAAAGGAAAACTTTACATAAATGTACGAGTTTTTCATTTTTTCCTACCCCCCCACTTATGTGATGTCCTTTGAGAAGATTCTCTCACCAACCCTAAAACGAACAGCAAAATAAGCAGTTTCATTCCAAACGTTAATTTGGACTTAACGACTCAAAGATGACAGTAAAAAGGTTTACTTTCCTACATGACATTCTTTAAACAATTCAAGTCAAAAAGACTTCTCGAAGTGGACACTTCCTTAACAATAATTTACAGTTCATTCAAAAGGAGATTTGAAAATTGAGGTCTTCACTCTTCCACATGCGTTGTGTTTATTGTGGTAATTTCTGAGTGAATCTCAGCTGGCTGTTGAGCAGACAGGAACTCAAGAAAAATATTAGCAATTCAGACGAACGATCGCTTCACTGATTGTTGCCTTTCTTGGCTAAGGTATCAGGGCAGAAAGTTAAGTAGACAGGAAAATTTGAGGTATCCAACCCTCCCCTCCCTTCCATCGGCATTGAGTGGGACGTCACAGAGATGAACTTCCTGTACCAAACTTCAGACTGACTAATTAAACAGACGAAGTCGACGAAGGCAAGCAAGTGCAGAAGAAATAAAATTCAGTTAAGAAAAACCGAGTTTGAAAGAAAAAAAAAAAAGCGAAGTGCAAAGTCGGAATTTGCTTGAAGTGTACTCGTATATCCCCAGTTGATACGATTCTAGACGAGTGCACTTTCACAACTCATATTTTTTTTCTTTCATGAGTTGCCTTTGATTAGTTGCATTTTGCAACAACGCAACAGCAATTTTTGCAACAGCGGCTATTAACTGCATATTCCTTCCACACGTATGCACACTGGCGCACTCGGGAGGGGAGAAAGGGGGCCTGGGCCACCCCAAAAAAGAAAAAGAAAAAAAAAAAAAACACTAGAAAAGTTTCCAAAAATCTTTTCCTAATTAAAATTATATATATTTTTTTATTTATGTTGTGTCGTGTCTTCTATTTCTATACTACTTATGAATTAGCGGTCACATAAGGTGAGATACCCTATAGCTGTGAACGCAAGGCGAACGAGGTAGTGCTCGGACGGACCGAGCGCTACTTCGTTTGCCCGAGTCGGGCCAGAGGAGATCACGGATATCATGTATTGGCGATCACTGCAGATGAACATGCGACCTATACTCATTGGTCGTATGCAACAATGCGCAGTGTATATTCTCAAATCGTCTACTCAACTCTCCCCCACCCCCAAGATTAAATCTAGAGTGCTCCCCCCTCAAGATTAAATCCTGAGTGCGCCACTGCACAGTATGCACATACAACGTTACTCTGGCAGGATGGATCTCGATGAAATTTCGTCATTGGAGTCTTTACTAAAATGTATCGACACACCTTAATTTCGGAAATAAATTACATGAAAAGATGCAGGACCGAGCATTTCACTACTGAATATTAGTTCGATGTTGGGCTTAAAGAAAGAATGAGTGAATAATAATCCAAGCGCTACAATATAGCTTAATAGTATCGCATCTTATCTAGTACGTGACAGAACTACACTCGACCTAAGCGATGGCGAGGAAAAAAAAAAAAAAGAGCTAAGGCTAAAAAGTGCCACTTACTCTTTCTGGAGAATACTTTATTATTTTTCCAAAACTTTGGTTGTACCAACGGATAATACTTCGGGCGCCCTTCGTATTAAAATTTAAATGATTTTTTCTTTTCTTTTTTTTTTTTAATGTATAGGGTGGCCCATAAATCATAAAGGGATTTAAAATGTGAATAACTCATAACTAATAAAACAAATCTCACGTTCCGTATTTCATTATAACAAAATAAAATAATAATAAATAAAATGTTATTAAATGTTTAAACTCCTTCGTGACTTAAGGGCAGCTCTGTAGAAGTTAACATAAAAAAAAAAGAAATTAAACCTTGTAGGTTAGCAAATTACTGGCAACAGCTGCTTCAGAGGAAGCAGTGGATAGTTAGAAAACGAAAGTCAACTGCTAAAGGTTCAAGGCTTACATAAATTATCATTCAATAACACCTTGGAAAGGCGATAGATTTATGGGTTTCTCAAGACTGCCTACCAATTGGTTTTAGGGGGAAACTAAGGCGATTTTCATATTCCATTTAAAAAATGCATAAAAATACTGATTCTTTTAGAAAAGAAAAACATTTGTAAACTTATGTAAGTGTATTTGAAGATTATTCTTTCAGTCACTCAGGGCGGATGACGGAGTGGATTGATCCAATATTCCCTCTATTGGCATTGGGATCAAACTTCTCTATAGTGCAGTTATTTGTGGAGAGTTTTTTTTTTTTTTTTTTTTTTCCCAAATTACTCTTTGTTTCAACTAGTATGAGATATCACCTGATTTATGGGAGGCCTGGGAGTGGTTTTTAAAAGGGACCATGCATAAATTGCAGGGCAGGGGTTTTGCATTATTTAACTCTCCACCTACAGACTGTTCTAAACGAGTAACAGCTTTCCAAATCTTTTGTGGATGGATTGAAAAAAAAAAAAAAAACTTCGTTTATTACAAATAATTCAAATAGACACGCGGCAAAAAATTATCGCATAAATGTCGCTGTCATCTATTTATTTACATTATTATGTATGTACGGTTCACTTTCTATCATACCTCGAAAGAAAACAAATCTAAATTAAAAAAACTAATAGAATCATGTCATAAAAGAGCTTGAATATTTCTTGAGGCATAAATTTATTTTTAACTAATTCATTCCTAAACTCAAAATTAACAATATTAAATAAACGAGCCTTTTAAAATAAGATTGATTTAGGAAACATAAAACCCTTTTATTCCGATTAAAATTTGAATTAAAGTATTTAAACCTTGAAAACAAAGATTTTACTAATTAAAAATGCAAGGTGATATTGAATTGCCTTCATTTTTTCTTGCCTTAATTAAAATAGACAGCAAGCTCCCCTTGTGCTCATTAAAACATAATTCACATGTAACGGTATCAAGTACAAATTGAGCAACGTCAAGTATGCAAAGAACCGCAGTTTCAAAACTTAAAATAAATGTGCCTTTTTGTGTTTTGTTTGTTAAGGTTAAAACGTTAAGCAGCGTCAAAACCAAGAGTACAACAGCGGGGTAAATATGTAGCTTCTTCCTACCATGAAAACATGTTTAGATTAAAAAAAAAAAAAAAACTGAATATTAAAAAAAAATTCTATCTCCAGGCAAGTTTACAAATCACGCCTAAAAAACTGTCAACCCACGCCACTATTTGACTAGCTGACGCAGAAGAGCTCAACAACCCGAACTAACAACACGCCTCGCAGTCTTGAAGCTCATGGTAGGACCATAAGACAACAAAATAAATTTGAAAACATTTGAAATTTCTCGTCAAGTATTTTTGAAGCTTAACTTTTTTTTTTCTCGTCGATTTCATGTTTATAATTATTTAGTTAATTAAACTTTTGTTTTCGAATTAACAGTGTAATTTGATGTAAGAAACAAAAAGTGTTACAACAATTAAAATTTTTTAATCCTGGTTTAAATTACACTTGTTGCCATCTGACGACCAAAGTAAGAGGTTTCGTTTTAAAAATTAAGAATTTTTACCGAAATTCACTTCTTCATTTATATACGGAGTATTACAGCTTCGTGATAAAACATTTGTATTTACGTAGTGACGAAAGAAATGCGATTATTAATACGGATACGCTAACCACTCAGCCTGGCTGGCCGAGTGGTTAGCGTATCCACTCTCCAGACAAAGGGCTGCGGGTTCGAATCCGCAAAATATAATCCAAAGACTGCATTTCTTGTAGTGATTCAGATGTCCAAACCGCAATGAATTGGACACATTTTGCACTAATCAGTGATAGCATAATATGTGGTTGCCGAAGAGTTGACGTGGTTACCAACTATGTCAACACATAATATGTGGTTACCAACCTGTGCGTTACCGAATAGTTGACGCTTCCAGTTCATCTGCTTGACAGGTCTTAATGAAGGATGAACTGCCCACTGAAAAATCTGAATTGCGACGTAGGAAGCTTATGCATAAAGATGCCAAGAGTGCAGATAGCTCTTCGTCTACTTTTCTAAAATCACCGCCTTCCAGTCGCACCATAAAGCTTCCTACTCACTATGAGGTATATCAGATGTCTCTGTGTGCAACCAAATATGGCAGATGGTGTCTTATGTACTTGCGTCACTGCAACTCGATATGGAATGAAAGAGACGCCATTCCTCTTCTTGCTGCAGTTACGGAACAAGACATTCCCCGACAAGTGAATACGTATGAATCAGTGAGGCTAGTATGGGGTAATAGAAATCTTGTGACACCCATAAACAACAGACAGCAAGATTCTTGAGCCAGGGCATTAAAAACAGGTTGGCAAAAATGCTCTGCTAACTACTAATGAATGTCCTGAGGCCAAGAATAAGGCTGAACCGACTATTTGCAATGTCAGGTGAGATATCTCGTCAGTACACTTGCGCAACAGCACACACGTTAACCATGTTAATATTGTTTACGACGAGCCACAGAAAAGTCGAAAGTAGGAAGCAAGGAAAGAACAATAACAAGATGCATTGCTGAGTCATTTAAGGTTTGGTTTAATCCCCGTAATAGGAACAAAGAGCATTACGTGTTTTTATACTCACCACCCAGGAACTAGCATTACTCATTGTAGTCTATAAGAATACAGATGAAGGAAGTCGCATTTAACCGATGAAACCTAAGCAGGTCAGGATTATTAAAATCGGAAGCAGCATCTCCTTTCCTCATATTTTAGTAATGCCATTTTATGCAAGCACCAATTAAAAAAATAAAAATTGTCGTTATAGTCGACACTGACAACAACTAGTTCCGCTTCAGCGATGTGTGTTAATGTTTCTACAGATCCTGCATCGCCCAACTTTACATCTTAAATATTCTTTGGCATGCTTAGAGGGAAGAGGACTGCCTTTTAAATCAAAACATAAAACAAGTATTATAAAAATGGACAGCATGAAAGTTAAATTGCTGCGTATAAAATAATGAAACAAGTCACCCGAATAGTAGGGGAGGAGAATTGGATCTTTCGTTACTGAAAACTGCAGTATGATGATAATGAGATGATCCTGCTATACGTTGAAATTGGAGGAGATATTCTACTACATGCATTGAGGATAATGGGATATACCTCCTCATCCAACTTATATCCGGATTACCTGCTCCTCCTCCTCATCATTATGATGAAGAGGAGGGGCAGGTGCATATTTTTAGAAGTTCCTCGTCAATTCCATGACATGATGGAATTTAGTATTAACTTCTGAAATATGCAGGTTCGTTATCAACTCAAATCAGTGTTGATGTGCTGCTGCAAAGGACAGAAATGTCTTAATTTTGGAAATACCATTACTTAAATCAAGTTAATGCCGAAACGATAGCTTAATGTCACTATGAACGATGATTATCAACTGTTTACAAAAACATACGCACGCATCCCAGAAATCAGTAAATTGTTCGTAATTAAAGAAGAAAATGGGTTCAGAAAAAGGCCACTCACTCTGGTGTAGATAATAAGTTCGTGCGATTTTTTTAACCTAGAAATCTGAATGTCAAAGAACAAAATAAATACATTCAGGAAACTTGGTTGCTAAGGCCACACGTTTGCTGCGTGTTTTTCCTTTCAATGGTGCTGAAAATTGTAGTTTTGCTGCGACGGGTGACGTCTCACAGCTAACAATTTCAAAATTAAGTTCCGATCATAGAAACATTATTTATACTCCCCTCCCCATACTTCTTTCTTGTTTATATTGTTATTCACTCTCATTGTTCCAGAGAAGGAAGTGAGAGAGGGAATTACAATAGCTTGACAAGCGCCTTCGTCATCAATGACACGAGTCCATCCATCACCAGTGGTTACGCCGTGCCTGGGAAGCAGGCTATGCACTTACAGTGGTTTCATACAGTGAAATACAAAGCTCTTCATCCGATATTTAATTATTTTGCAGTAGATTCAAAGCAAAGAATGCTTCCATACAAAAAGTTGTTGGCTGTACCAATAGGGTTCAATCTTTTCATGTACGTTGACTGCTTCATAAATTTAATTTGGAGAAAGGAACCGCAAATCCTAATGAAAAATAATATTTTCAAAAACTTCAAATGTATTCCATTGAGAAAAATCAATGTGCATTTAGAGTAAAGTTTATTAAAATAAACCACTTTTAGTGAAAGGAATTTGGCAAAAGAAAAATAATCCTTGAGACAGTCTTTCAGGGATGAGACTAAGTCTACGGCATATTTTCACTTCTGTCATTTAATTCCGAATTAAATGACAGAATCCCCCCCCCTCCCACACACACCTATATTATACAACATATAATTCTCATTCTACTGTGCTTAGCTCTAGAAATCTAACATCAATCAGACACAATTAACTGCCGATCTCACAACCTTCAAAGCATATAAATAACAACAAAAAGTCACCATCTGATACATAACATAACCTAAACGGAATGTAAACCAAATTTTAAGGGCTGCCAACCCATCAATATTAAAGCGAAAATTCGTAAAATTTAAACTGTGGGATCAACAAGTATGAAACAACAAAAAAATGAGACAAATACACGAATAAAGACTTGAAGGATAACGAAGATATTCTTAACAAGAGTCCGGTTTTGATTGAGTCAAGGACTAACTGGTTGTCAGTCTTTCAAAAAGATACATCTTTTTATTACGGCTCGTACTTACAAAACACGAGAGAACCAAGATTAATGTAAGCAATAAAGATTAAGGTTAAAACTAAAAACACAAAAGTAATTTGCTAGCGTAAAATTGATTTTTGCAAAACCAACGAATTTTGTAATTCTTAACTAAAAGGTACGAAAACGTTTAAATCTTTCTTCACTAGTTGCAAAGAACGTTTTTCACTTAATAATAGTTGCTCCATACGCATTGCATTAACAGCAATAAAGAAAAAAAAAGTTTCTAACCCATGTCGACCTTACATTTGTGCTATTAGCATACAACTCTAACAGCTGCTATTAATGGAAATTAAATTATCCATAAATGGCATGTTGAGTATACTTTCTTTTTTTTTTTTTTTACTAGTAGTTGCTGATAATAATCATCCTTACAAAATGGTTCGCAACCAGTGTCTTAAATTCATGGGAAAAAAAGAGTTTTTTCTTTAGAGAAGTTCGTTAGCACAGAAAAATAAACAATCAAATTAAATCAAGAAAGACATTAGAATTCTTCATTTAGAAATTCTAATTGGCTATTTGTAATTCCACAAATCCTCAAAGATGCACTGCTCATTGAAGAATCCGGCCTGCATAATGTATTAGATTATGATAAATAGATTCCCTATCTTTCACTTCATCTCTTTTAATAAAGATAGCTATCATCACTGGTTGCAACTCAAATAACTACCTTATTCCAAATCTTAAAAACAAAATAGGTATATCAAAAAAAAAAAAAAAAAAAAGCAGTTAGTTTGATTCAGATCTGGGTTTAAATGCTCGCATGATTCCGAATGTGTTTTGAGCAACAATATAAACAATCTCAATCTTGAATAATTATTTTTTATCTCGCTAAAAAATACGAATAATAGAAAAATTATAAAAACGTTTGCCAGTTCGAAGATCTAAAGCAAAGTTTTGGGAAACCGAAATGCCCTCTCCCAGTAAAAAAGGAGATCACTCTGATCTCCAAAGTAAACTCCTCCTTAGTCCAACAGGTTACGGCAGGTCGGCAGCTATGCTTACTGAAGATCTAGGATAGTACGTGGCTTTGAACGCTTGACTAGGATCCCGTGCAGCAACATCTGACAGCATCAATTCAATTTCCATGCAAATCCGTCAACGTAGACAGTTGAGGATCGTGACTGGAAAACAGCTTAGTGGAGGGCTTTGTAGTGCAGAGAAACTGGGCGAGTTCACATCGTGAGTCTCATAAATGCAGGCCATTTGGCCCTTTTCATCTGGGGTAGGAGTTCTCGAATTCCACCTCACAGCACACCAAATATATAGGACAAAATGCCGCTTTCCGATTAAAAATCGATTGTGATCTGAATATACATTAGGAGACAACTGTGGCGTCACAGGGAATTTTTCGAAAGATCGCAAACCTAAACCGTATTTATAAAATAAATGGGTGAAGGATTAGATCAAAGAATCCCTTCAGAGACGAAATATGGCATCCCTCCCCCAAATGCCGTTTTCCGATTAAAATATTTTCAGACCATCCTTAAGCGGTTCAATCCGGGCGATGATGATTATCTCACCTAAAGACACCACGCACACATTTCAGACAGAGAAAAGACACGTTTAAAATCCGTGTTTGTCTTATTTTGATTGGGTTGTTTATAATTACGTTCGAAGCAAGGAGCTACGAAGACCAGAGTATTATGTCTTAATTGCGTGCGTTCTTCTTGTCGGTTTTCTTGTCTTGCGAGATGACAAATCGAGTTCGACAGGAACAATCCTTCGTTCTCCGTATGAGACAGACTAACTCATCATCATTCGAAATTTGTTATGAAAGTTCTTTTCGTCCTCGATGAATTCGGTTTGGTTGGAATTAGGGCCGAAGCAATTAAGGGTTATCAGGCCAGTGTAATGTGGCTATTAATAATTATTATTGCTATTGTTACTAACACCTCCAGCAGGAGGGCACTCCACTCTATGCATCCCACTGCTCACACATCGTAAACCTCCACTACAGCAGCGCCATCTAGTGACAGCAATAATATTTTTTTGTTTGTAAATTACGTGTAAATTACTGGGATCGATTTTTCCTGTATGTGGGATGAAAAACCCGTGTTTCCGAGAGAAAAACGCTCTCCTCCCTCCGTTTGAGACCGGCTAACACACCTTCAATTGAAAAATCCCACATAACGATTCCTCTCGTCACGAGTATCGAATTCAGGTCTCTTGCAATCAGAAGGCTCAATGTCTCGTCATTCTTCCAGTTGCACTACGGAGGTGCTAATTTCGTGTGTAATTCAGGCGTCTGTCTCTTTTGAAAGATGCAAAATCCGAATTTCGGTCAAACATTCTGCCATCTCCGTATAGGACTGTTTAACTCACCTCCACTCGAAAAACTTAAAAGTTACTCGCGTCCTGTCTTTGTGTAAAGAATCGCCACCCTGCAGCCTTACAGTGTTGGTGATGCCACTGGTGTATACGGTGCAACTAGATGAGGTCGTCAATGTTTCTTATGGTTAGTGTTTCCGTTTTTCGTCAATGTTTCTGCAGGACTGAACTGTTTCGCTATTAGGATTAGATCTGGATTAGCTGAGATACCGTTGGCCGAAAATATATTATACAATAATTTAATGATTGGACCCCCCAAATAAATAAATAAACAAACAAATATGTATCTACATAATAGAATAGTTTTGTTTAGAGACAGTGACGTCAACGATATGTTTCCATGGCAATATGTTTCGCTTAAGACGGAACGATGTTAATGATAGGTTCCATGTTCAATAAACATGTTGTGTTGGCCTCATTGCTATTACATAGTGGGTAGAGAGAATATTTCCTACTGACAGCGCACAAATATCGTCAATAAGACTTAGTTTGTTGCGTTCGCTACTCATGCTACTCTAGTATATGTTTACACGCATGCGCGCACATAGTTTGTACAAGATTCAAGATTCATTTTTGACTAAGTTTATTAATTATGAAGATAGTAAATAAGTTCATTAATTACAGAACACTTCCCTTTAAAAAGTATCTTCGCTTCATTTAAAGCCCGCTGTTTATATAAAGCGAGTGCAGTAATAACATTATGCATCCCCACCCATTCATATGAAGAATATATTGGTTTAATTTTTATTTAGAAATTTTTTCTCCGAAATTAGCATAAAATAACAAAACACGATTTTTATTTTATTAGTTTTTAGTGCATTTTTGTATAAACTGTTGCAGCCCGGACTACCCGCTCTCTCTCTGCCCTAATAACACACAGCTGACCAAATAATCGAAAAAGAATAAATAAATACTATTTCTGGCTTAGAGAGCATGCTATGTGACGTTTTTTACATCTAATTTAAAAGCTGATATTCACATACAGCCAAGGGGTATCGAACATCAGAAATCTCACTAAAGCGAGAGTAAAAATTATAATCATTAATATCAATTTGTTTTCTATATTTGTCTTAGAACTGCTACACTACATCTATTTGTTGAGGTACAAACTAAAATTGCATAGCAGTTATGTCTAAAAACTATTAACACAGCTGTTTAGTTACGTTATATTATGCCACTTTTTATTTATTTATTTATTTTTAATGAAGATATATTACGTAAATTAAGAATGCAAAATTGCGAAGTGATTTTTTTCTGAACAACACTATATTATCAACTAGCATTTCTGTTACTGCGAAAGCGCCTACGGTACTTGCAAAACCTTGTTGAACGGCGCATGCGTGCAAAGAGGAAATGAATACAAAATTGGGAAGAATTCATCAGAAGCATCAAGCCACAATACCTCAGCACAGCAATCTATCTTTGCGTGTTATGGTGAGCTGTTTGAACCTCCCAAATTCAAGTAGCCGATGTTGTGAAAAGATGAAAAGCCGATAGTGATAGAACACTTAAGACGCGATCCGGCAGGTTAAGAAAATTGATGGATGAGGATCAGCGAACTCTAAGGAAAGTGAGTGATTATATCATCGCTTACGTCTTTTGTACAAAGCTTGAGGTCAGAGCACTAATGTCAACAGGACTACGGTTAGGATGCACAACCTTTGTCCTAGTGTCTCATCAGCTTGCATCAAACGAAGCTTGCATCAAATCAAAGCAAAAAGCTTTTAAAAGGGCATTTTTTCAGTGAGTTACTGAAATACAAGTATGGTGGAATGTTACAGATCTTGGAATTATTGTGCATAGGAAGTTGAAGTTCAAGGCGGGCCACACACATGGAAAAAGCGCAAACACTGCAAGTAGAACTCAGAAGATAATTGCGATGTTGAAACGAACATTGCCATGTAAGAATATTGAAGCCGTTTTCCCTCTTGACAAGTCCTTGTACGACCGCACCAAGACTGCTGGGCGCAGATTCGGTCTCCTGAGTTTCGAGGGATAATGAAACTGTGGAAAGGGTACAAAGAAGAGTTAAAAAAGATATCAGATAGAATAAAGTCCTTGTAAACAGGAGAAAGTGGAGAGGTGATATGATAGAATTCTATAAACTTCAGAGAAGGCGTTATAAGATATTGGTCGATAAAATTTTTCATTATATGGAAAGCAGGGAGAAGATAAGGAGGCATCTGTGGAAGTTAAGTTCGTGTTTGGTTAAAAAATGAGTGCGAGCGGTGGCACACCCAGGGAGGGGACCAAGGGGCCCTGGCCCCCCAAAAGAAAAAGAAAATAAACAATAGAAAATTTTCCAAAAATCTTTTCCTAATTAAAATTCATTTGTTTTATTTATGTTGTGGCTTCTATTTCTATGCAATTCCTATCATGTATTGGCGAATCACTGCAGATGCTCAATCATAGGTCGTATGCAATGCGTAATGTGTATTTGTAAATCGTCTACTCAACTCGTCCCCCCCCCCCCCAGATTAAATCTTGAGTGCTCGGAGCCCCTCCAAGATTAAATCCTGAGTGCGCCACTGGGTGCGAGAGCTACATTTTTCTCTTTTAGAACCATGAGTGAGTGGATCAGTTGTCCTGTTGAAGTAGTGAGTATGAATGAGAAGGTATGACAGCTGGTGTGGATGATCAGACTCCCTTGATGAGTCTGACTCTCAGGAGGTATCATAATAAACTATTGCTTAGTTTCACATCATGTTTTTAAAGCCAACTAAAATGATTAAATATCACAGCAATAATAAACGAACACAAAAGTTTTTTCCTAATCATAAATGGATATATGTTGAACTACATAAAAAATGAAGAAATAAAAATAAGACAAGCATAATAAACTTAAAGGCTCTTCAAGCTCGTTTCCCAGAGAAGGGTTATTTCTGCCTTTCTGATAAACAACAGGTTGCTTTTCCGAACTGAAGTATCGAAGTAGGCATTTGTTCGACCTTACCATGAAAACAGAGGTATCACGAGAGTGGAGTTGAGTGATATGACTGCTTGGTTAATCAAGAGATTCACATTGCGCCGTGCCAACTTACTCAAATATAGCAACAGAGATGTCAACGAAACTATAAGAAGTCGGAAAAATGTGCTTGGCATAGAAAGAATAAAAGATAGCTTGGCTTTTATGCAGAGCATTCCCAGGCCAATGAGGTACTGTTGTTGTAATGTTTGGAATTACCGTCTGAGCAACCAAGGCTATGAGGTCAGTGAGTCATGTTTGTGAAATGCACGTGTTTCCTTTGGTTTGCTTGAAGAAATCCCTACAACACTTCGTGTGAGATCACCTTTAGTTTTAGGGATATTTGAAAATGGTTATTAACATGGGTACGGATATGGTGAAAAGGCTTGATTGAAAAACAAGCTGGTAGATGATTAAACAACATTCAGATAAAGATTTCTTAGGAGGGACTGAAGAGTACTATTCATTCTTCCCTGAATAATGCCCTGTCCCAATGTTTCAGCAACCCACTTATTAAAATATACCCTCTCATCGTATCCATAGGATGAACCTTTAAAATTCTCATGGTTACAAAAGAATTTCCATTAAGACCAAATAGGTTTTGATCCTTTCTCTGCAAATTAGCGTAGAATAGGTATATTATACTTCAGATATGTTCGCAGATGTTTAGTGAAAAACTGCATCTTTACGGAGTGTACAAGCTCGAAGTGGTGATGCTAATAAGGAAATATATTAAGATTAATGCTGGTTTGGTTTTTAATAATTTTTCTCCTCTCTTTTTCTTTTTTAGAAATAATTGACGTCCAACATGATAGGTAACCCGTTTAACAGAAATTACTTGTTTACAAAATCTACTTCCGAATGAGAATGCATTCATCTTATTAGTGACATTTCTTTAGTCTATTTAGTCAGAAAATCTTCTTCTCGACGGCCAACAGTTTCAGCTTTAGAATAGTTTTCTACGAGCAGATCTGAAAACAATTTGAATAATGGAGTACTTTTCCATGCTCCATTTATTGGAAGTCACTGAAGTAAAGAAATCGTGTGCGCAACGCTAAGTTTCTATAGTGCCAACTTCGGTACTCAGGAAACAACTTACACAAAAGAGCCCTCATTAATATTTTTCATGTGGAAAATTATTTTAAAATACAGTTTCCTGTCAAAGAAGGATTATACACTTCTAGAATCCTTTCAAATCTTGTAAACAAGCAGCACTTTTAGAGGGAAATAGCAAACCAGTTATATTCATATTTAAAGGCATCAAGATATTTTAATGAAGTTAATAAAATGTTCTGTTGTTCTCGGTGTGATCCTTGAAAAATGACGTTGGAAGTTTTTTTAGTTCATGACCAAAGGTTAAAACCTTGATGACCAAAAATTCATGACCAAATTAGGCAAGTCGCAGCTCTGAACGGCATTTTTGCTTAATGCCACTTCAAATCTACTTCTGGGCTGTGTTGGTATTACATTAGATCATGAAAATCAACGACTATCTGGAATCTGTTTTTTTATTTGGAATGAGAATGGCAAGAGAAATAATTAATAATGCATTCCTAAGCCAGTCAGAGCCTGGCAAAAATCCATGCCATGATGAGATTCAAGCTGGAGTCGCTCATTAGCAAAGTGAAGGTTTTGCCCACGCGAATGCTTAAAGGAAAGAACATTTCGAGATTGTGAATGTGTTGAAGGTCGAGTTGGAGATCGACGGCTTAATTTGGCGACTGCGAAGAGATTGTGAGTGGTTTAGGTGGCAAAACTGTACGTGGAGTGTCATGCTCGTGTCTCGATTTTCAGCTGAATGCACCAGGCAATTTCATAGATAACAGCCAATAGTACACGCTTTGTAATGAGGAGAGAGATTGGATCAGCATCACGTAATTCGACTACCCACGTTTAGCCTTGGTCTTTACAATGGCTATGAATGAAGGCATATTTGTGAGCTTTATTCATCGTTATTCTGAAATTCATCAATTAAGAGCAGTAATCAAGGACATCCGAGTTGTAAACGTGCTCTTATATACCATGAATCCTCAAAGGATGCTTCGTATTCAAGCTTCAAAGTCGTGGTATCACACTGGGAAATGAAATCTACCACCCAATAAAGAGTTTCACAAATATTCAGTCATAGCAGAATTCAGACGGTTGTGATTTCGAATTCCGAATACCCAGTCCGCCAACGTGGCGATGAAATGTAAGGTGAGCTTATTGTGACCTATATCTGAGAGTGGGTTACAAGATAAGTGACCCACTCGCGTATTCCTAAGAAAATGTGACTTCAAATCCTAGCGTAGCAGGAATATTTGGGTGAAAAACAAAAAAGTATATAGTTCTTCTTCTGTAGTGCCGCTAGCATATTGCTGCAATACACCCTGGTTGTAGTAAACATCATTTCAATAAACTACAGCAATATACTGAAAAGTCCCAACCTAGTAGGCACCGTGCTTATTCCAAAGGAAATCAACCACAGCAGTCTCTCCACAAAAACAAATGGTTCCTGAGGTCCTTACGAGGTCACAATAGTGCAAGTTGGCTCTAAGAGGTCCAAAGAAGCATCAGTTTATGGTCTCCAGAAAAATAATTTCTCTCATTCTGCTCTTGTTCACGATAAGTTTGTCGTGATATCATGCGAACACTAAAACACTCCTCGTGATCAATCACATTACACTGCATGACTTACTCTTTATTATAAACCAGTCCCGGTCGTAACATGGAAACACACTGTGTTGTGTTATTACAGACAGCCTTTCGGGATGAGAGGAGGAGGACGAAATTAAACTGACTTCTACTTTCAGCTGCTGTATGTTCGACCGGCTCGTATATGAACTGAGATGATGCTAAGAGATTCTTCTTTCTTAAGCAAATATAATGCCCAGAATAGTACATTCACATGACTAACAACCAAAATACTTCAATCTGTTTTATCAGGAGACATTCTTAATCATCCGCTAGCTGATTCATGCATTTCCAGATTACACTAATATTCAGTTTCCTGCAATATTTTTTAATCTAATCTCAACTGCTAGTGTTTGGAACATCCTTCCTTCATACGAGTTCTTGGTAAACTTCGTTTTCAAATCTAAGGTTCTTTCTAACGCTCGCATTACAGCATTTTCACACTTTTTTTTAATTTGCCAAATGATTTTCGCTGCTTATTTAGCAACTAAGGTTTATGTAATCAGAGTTTCGAAGAGTAGATTAAATCACCAGTAGATCACCTGGATGTGCACCGTCCGAGTTGCTCAGCTCTTCTATGGCTAATCAATTAATACAGGCAACTAAAGGCTATCGAAAAGTAAGAAAGAAAGAAAACCGAAGTGGGCTTTGAAGAAAACACAACTAATCGACACTGAGTTCTCGAAGGAAGCTAAAAACCGAGTCCCTATGAGAGTGGTGCTATTTCAAATCTCCTGACAGCATTTACTCGACTGAAAAATTCCGGGATTGAACTTGAACGGTACCTACTGACATCCTGCACGTTATGACAGATCTTTGTGTCGTGGGACAGAGAGAGAAAAGATCCTCTCTCTCCCTCTCTCGCTGTGTGTGTGTGTAAGTATTATTTCGAGATCAAAATGTGGATCGTAGTGTGCTAGTCAAGACTGCTGCTATTGCGGCGATGTCCTCGAGGCCAAAGTGAACAACGTAAATCGTCATTTCCTGTTGTGCACCAGTTAACCTGGTGGCCATAATTCCGGGAAGTAAAGGCACGTAAAAGTGAATGGCAGCACAGTAGAATTGCGGACGGACACAGTTCCATGAAGGAGGAAAGCATTCTGTGATTTTCCGGGCATCCAAGTTTATAATTATGAGTACTCTATTTATCTATTAGCTAACCCAATTATAGGTTAGCGTGGGAACACACACAGAGAAAGTAATAATTCAAGACAAAATAAAATAAAAAAGTTTTAAGTGGGAACACATCTTTGAAGTTCCGGCAATCATTTGTATATCTCATAACGATCCTAAATAAACTATTATTATTATTATTATTATGTGAATTCCATCCATAAAAGATAAAAGGTTGTGCATTAACACGATGTACTGATGGTCAGATAACTCAGAAATTCTGTTCTAAGAGGCCAAACATCGAACTTTTAAGCACTTCAAGCTTCAAATTAGCACGATGATCGTTTCACTCATAATTTGCGATAGAAATCATCCATCCTGTGTACACAGCGAAAAAACATCCATGGGAACCGTGGGATTCGAACGTACAGTTTGTTGATCAGATAAGGGAGAGTCCAGCTATTCACGGGACGAACTAGCATGAACAACTGAATAGTCGATGTAGGCTACGTTACAGTAATCCAGTCTGAGACTAAGAAAACAGAAATGTTTCTAAATATTCACAATTTCTTTTCAGCAGGAGTGTATTTATTGCAAAAATTAAAATGACTACAAATTTTCCTCTCTTTTTCATGTTCGGTGAATTACTCACCAACTCAATTTTGGATTCATCATGAGTTTCCTATTTTGTCATGCGAATGCTATCATCTAAGGAACCATTTACCACGATCGTTTAGGATAATTTTATTTTTCAAAGAAAAAAGAAATAAAAAAAGATTTATAGATCAAAGATACAGAAGCAGTTTCCTGGAGAAGGATCATCAATATTGTGATGGAGTTAGTTATTAAATTTTGTTTAGGTGCAGTTTTGGATAAATTCTTCAACTTCATCTTGACACCAAATCTCTCATCACATAATAAACAAAAATAAAAAATAAAAAAGGAAGTGCTGATCGAACAGATGAAGATTACTGTAACGTGTTTTGAGATTAGTGAACTGGCTGACACCTTAAAGCATGAATTGAACCATTAATAATGAATGAAAGAAGGAAATTTCTTTTAATGTAATCTCATGAAAGATAGGTTGTTCAGTACCCTCACATCGTGGATGGACCGAAGATGAAGAAACTTGTTATTATTGGAAGAAACTACTTGATTGGCTGAGGATGGCGTGTCCGCTCTTCAGAACCGAATTCCGTCGTGGGCATGGATGTTGGTGAACGTCTTTCGGTAGGAGATGAATTTCATCGCTCGGTGTGAGACAGCTGCCTCGTTTCGAAAAAGTCCATAATTGGTCTCTAGAGCAGGGTTTTCCGGATTACGCAATACACAGCCCACCCAAGCTGCTAGTTCTACTGTGTTATAGGCCTTTCGTTGGTGAAGTGCACGTAAAAACATTGAATATATAAATAAAATAAACTCTTTTTATTTAATCAGTAAATTAGATTAATTTAAATTAGATGAATGATTTTTTTTTCTTTTCTATTAAAATAAATGTTTTTACAACTTCAATCTTGTAAAGTACAAATGATGCGTTTGTACTTCTCAAGACCAACGCTTTGCGAAATGGTATTTGTATTGTTGGTATTCTCTTCCAGTGGAGAAGAATCTTTTCCAAAAATGAAAGCGGTATAGCAATAAAATAATCACTGTGAAGTAATGTTTAAACCAAAATGGCATTAACGTTGTTGAATTGCGATCAAATTACTAGCAAATCAAATTACTAGCGGATAGCGCCTCAACCTTCCAACTAACAGGTTGTGGGTTTGAATCCAACTCACGCAAAGATATTTGTAAATGTCTCTTTGGATGATAGATAATTTTTTCACTTCCCAGTAAACCATAAACCTGTTGGTAAAGGCCTGAAATGGCGTGTAACATTGCCATGTCTGATTTCTGAAAGCATGGGTTTCCAGATTATTTCCTCAGCCCACTCCCAATACGAACTATCCTCGTATGCTAATGTGCTGTAGGTTTACAGTTTCGTAGCTGGAATTATATTTAACAAAAAAAAAAAGAAAAGAAAAAAAGACTGCTATCTTCATCGCATGCTGATCCACTGTGTTCTGTTTAAATGCTAAATTCAAAGGAGAGCGAATCTCGTGACAATTAAGAGTATGTGAACAATCTTAAATGTTAAGGAAACTGACACAATATATAAAACTGTCACATCCAAAAGGGAATTATTTTAATTTTCATCCCGTCCCCTTTGACAAATTTCTGATTTCTCTTACTTATGAGTGGAAAAATGTCGCTTTTAGGATGTGTTTCAAATAAATTCAAAGTGTTATTCTTTTGAGAATTACCAAGCAATAAATTTAGTTTAAAATGACAAAACGCCGCAAGAGCAATTTTGTGGTAAGTTAATCATAAAACTAGCTAGCAGCTGGGAAGGTTCGTCAAGCACCGAGTCTCATTCTATCGTTCTCTCGGCGCTCTCTCTTCCTCCACGTCATTCCCTGTCATACTCCTCTATGAGATCACAGTCAACCGTTTTAGTTTCATACATCCCTAATAACAAATAAGGGCTTCCCTTTTACGCGCTATTGACAGTGAACCAGCTGTGCAATCAAGTTGAATTACTTCTATTTAAAGTAAAGGTTAATTATTCGCCGTAACAAACGTTATGTGGAAGGACAAATTTCAAACGTGTTCCACCACATGGTAGCATTTGGGTATGCTAACAAGTGATGGCATTCAAAATGCCAAGAAGGATTTTAAAGTACTCACGCTTCATCGTGTCTGTCGGAGACGGATGCGAAACGTGTTCTCGAGACCAGCAATGCTAACGTAATCCCAGGTTCACAAACTTTTAATAATTCCTCAAACTATCCACGAACGTTGGCAGTTCACTACACACTTAGAACAGGTGTCAGTTCTCGATATGCGGCAGTAAATCGAAGAAATATTAGAGAGTCCGCTGGCTGTAGGAGACCCAGGAAAGAAATACAAAATCCGGTTTCATTAGTTTCCAGTGGGATTCCTCCAGCAGCACACACTACTCACTCCTTCAGAGACTCAAACGTGTGACCGAGAAACAGGAACTCCTCTTACAAGTCCTGCGCAAGAGAGAAGTGTTCAACTTTCCTCGTACTCGCTGTTTTTCCTTCTCCGTGTACTGGAGGAAGGCTGCGATCACGGCAGCAGTTTCTTCCAGGCCGTCAAGTTGGAGTTGTTCCACTTCTCCCCCTCTCAAGTAAATGGGAACAGACTGCCTCTCAGTGGCTGCCACTAGTGTCGCATGGCGGACACGATGCAAAGAAGGAAAGCCGATAGTGACACGCCTCTCACCTGTCGAGCTGCAAGGTATTCTGGATGTTGCTGCTGCTGCGGGAGGTGCCGCAGAATGAGCCTTTCTGTTTCGTCATCAACGGGTGGTAGCGACCAAAAAGAAAATAATAATAATAACAAATATAACACTTCATATGGTAACCGTATGCCCTCTTCACTGAAACCACGTCATCCGTTTCAAGTTTCAGATGGTTTATTTGCGTCACTAGAAGTGAAGGTTAATTCTGTTCGATTAGATGAACTGAAGCACTTCAGACTGCCGCCGATAAGGGGTAATGAATAAGGTTGATGATTCATTCGACGTACACTTAGACTACAAAAAGGAAACTGATTCACCCAACTACTAAAAACTAGCTTATTTGACTAAAATAACTGTACCTATCATAGTATAGATAAGGGAACAAAGACGATAACTTCTTTTAAATTCACATGTTAGATCGGTCAGGTTTGTGAAATCATGTTTTTTTAAAAGTTTCTCATTTTAATTTTTCTAATCAATATGGGCAATCTTTTGGTTTCGTCCATACCTACTAAAAATGATCACGGTTATAAAAAGGTACTTTCGTAACAGCATTCTTGTGTAGTGATTAAACCCTTCTCACGAAAACTGAGCCCAAAACCATTTCTAGCAATGTATGTTGTGGAAGTAATTTTGTTGACTATTAAGCTGGTTTGATTGATACTAAAATTGAAATCGCATAAATCATCCTTAAACTTTGCAAATAAGACCGAAGCACCCCCGGACTCCGCCTTTTTGCATTTCTTCTTCTTTTATCTGCACAGCTTCTGCAGTTAACTGTGTATGCAATCCATGGAGGTCTACTGAGGGGAACACGTGTTACTCATTTATCGAACTTGCTGAATATACTAGCAACTGTACTTCTAGGAAGAAGTTATGGATGCCAAACTATTCTTCAATGGAGTTCTGACAATGATGTTGACCTTAACGGTTGCAAAACACAGTCCTGTCTTCTTTCTTTCTCTCTCTCTCAAAATAACTTTTTCCTCCAATCTTACTTTTGACATCACCAGATCTCTTTGAACAGCATGGGATGATCTCTTCTTTGAATAAATCTAACCTCCAGTCTCTCTTGCCATAATAAACATGCTACAAATATCATTTCCTTAACATCAAAGAAATGAGGTTTTTCTCTTGTGTTCAAGGTGGTGCTTTACTTCTGAACAGCCATAAATCTAACAAATCACAAATCGTCCAACCATTGAATACTGTTCTCATATTTGTGGTGATTGTTCCAAGAAAACTCCCCAAGCATCCTCGAATCAGTACAGAAGAGAGGGCAATTATATTGTTGATGACCTGTCTCTCACCAGTTTCTTTCACATGTGAATCTAGTTTCGACTGCTTGCGTTTTCTACAGATATTTTGATAGCTACTGTTCTTCAGGAATTGACATTGCAATCCTCTTCTAAATCTCTTAAAACATGTGCATCAACACTCCTAAATGAACTCTTCGTCCATTTTTATTCTTACCCCGCTGTTCTTTGGAATAGTCTCCTCCTGTTGTTTCCCAAAGATCACAAATGTGAAATATTATTACATTTCATCCAGTAGAGCAGAGTAGAAAGGCAAAATTTATAGGACAGTAGTGAGGCCAGCTATGGCATATGCTATAGAAACTGTGGCCCTGAAGAAAAATAACATCAGCAGGATGGAAGTAGCAGAGATGAAAATGCTTAGGTGGATGTGCGGTGTGACCAGAACGGATCGTCTGAGAAATGACTATGTCAGGGGAACAGTGAAAGTTACGAACTTAGGAGCGAAAATACAGGAGGCAAGGTTGAGGTGGTTTGGTCATGTGATGAGGAGGGAGGACGAATATGTGGGAAGAAGGGTCATGCAGATGGATGTGCAAGGAAGGCGGAAGCGTGGGCGGCCAAAGAAGAGATGGAGGGAGCTGGTAGAAGAGGACTTGAAGATGAACTTGGATGTGGTGACAGCCCAAGACAGGAAGGTGTGGATGAGACTCATTACAAACAGTGACCCCACTTAAGTGGGAGAAGCTGCAGAAGAAGAAGATCCAGTAGAGCAGAGTTTCCCAAACTTTTCCTACGACGGAACACTTCACAAATGCTGAAATTTTCAAGGAATACCTTGGTTATTTGTAATGTATTAATTAATAATTAATTGTTAATTTGGCTGATTTTAATATTAATTAATAATTGATCATTGATTATTAATTAATAATTGATCATTGATTATTAATTAATAATTGATCATTGATTATTAATTAATTAAATATTAATTAAACATAGCATAATTAAATTAATATGTGCTGATTTTTATTAACATATCCCATTCTGATCACCAAAAATTTATAATATTATTATAAGTATTTACGAGTGAATGCAGACTTTTTCTCCTCTGTACTGGTAGTTTTCTTCTCCTTTTGTATATCCTGGAGATCGCTTTGTAGGCTGGTGGTGGATGACTCACTATCTGTTGCGTCACAAACACCTTCAATAAGAGATTTCTTACCACCAAAATTAAACAAAGTGCCTTGTCTCTTATTCATATTAGAATTTAAATCTATATTCCTATTACTTTTAAAAAATCACGGCACTACTATTTCGAAACAAGCACTTTCACCCTACAATATGAACTTGCGAAGAAAGTATTCAGTATTACTAGATTTGAGAACCGGATACAGACTATCTTGATCTTCAATTTAGTGGAAAAATTTTCTTTATACTTCCTTGCTGATTGGTCACTGACATTTGCAACACAGATGTTATTTCTTTCAGTTTTGAGAACAGAGGATACATACGCCGTCTATTGTTGTAATCGGCTTGCAGGCAATTTTTATGATCGGTCATAAACAGTGATATTCTCTTTCCCGATTGTTGAAAGATTTCGATGTGAAAATTAACGATAATTCATGAATACTTCCACGTTTAAAAATACACGGCTTGGTCACTAACATTTGCTACACAGATGTTATTAGGCATTCTGGGTCTGAGCTTTTCAACATATTCCCGAATATTATTCTCCTCAGAATATTTCCACTATAAATATTTATTCATGAGAAATGCTTAGAAAACTAAAATGACAAATTCCAGGAGAACTTCTTGCGGAACACAGTTTGGGGAAAAACCCTGCAGTAGATGATGAATTATTATTGTCATCTGCGAATCGTTTTTCCAACAAACATAGTCTGGTTGAAACCACACTGGTTTTATTGAACGTAACGAAACTAAATTATATTCAACAACTATAGAATTCGACATTTTGACTTTTTACTTCTGCAAATGGTCTGAGAAATTGCTGTAAGATTCGAAATCAGATTCCGAAAAATTCCCTCCAGCCAAGGGGCCTAGAATGACTTCCTGGAGAAAACGAATCTAATAGGTGCGTATTTTGCAAAACGCACTTAACACGAACAAGAGAAGCATATTTCCTATTTTAGTATGCAGACCCCGACGATTTCAAATCCATTTATCTCCTACGTTTCTTTCACTCCATACCACATCGTGTAATTATTTCATTTTCTTCTGAGTAATTTATTTTTATTCAGCTGTTTATTTATAAATATTGAAATTCAATAATATCTCGCAAACGTTCATAAATAATTCCAACCATCCGTAATTTATGTCTAAGTTAAGCGTGGTTGCTATGTCGGGCAACCTACTCCAGTTTTAGAGAAACCTTACTGTCAATGGTTGAAAGTTCTGAATTATGCCTCGCTCTGTGTATCATACCGAAAACTTTATGACAAGCGTAAATTAAAAAAATAAATGCCAAACGAAACAGCGAGATTACTACAATAGGTTTTTGAATGCTTTTTTTTTTTTTTTTACTTTATGGCAATACCCTCCACTCACTCACTGCTGCTGACAAAGCGAGTCAGATAGCAGTAGAAAGTCATCTTCCGTTATTGCTATGACTTCTTTTCCAGAAGAAAAACCGGTCTTGGTATACAACGTCCATTTGCCACGAAACATAGAGATTAGAGATATTTTAGAGTACTTTATAGCTGAGGTCAGAAGAACATCCAAGCAATACAACTCACGACCTCATCATTAAAACAAATCTCAAACAATACTGGAATTAAAATGCCCATAAAACCACGTATTATTTTTATGATATTATATTTAGAATTCATTAAATTTTGGAATCTGCAGTAACTTTTATCTTACTCTATATGTAAACTGGAAGGAGGGCGATTGACATTCAAAAATAGTAAACAGAAGGCTTCTTATTCCAAACAGAAAAGCAATTCTTTGCTAATACTGAAATGTCACATAACAGCAAGTCTGAAAATATATCCCCTAATGACCAATTACGATGTGTGAAGTCTCAACTATCCTCGTTCGCTTATTTAAAAACAGTTAGTATCCTTAGTGTCAATTAAAACTTCATTATAATGAGTTAAACCGTGTTATTCAGTGCTAAGGAAAAACATTCGCTGGAGAACTGGTTCATACGTTCGGTACTTTAACGAGTTCGGCAGTGCATTATTCCCAATTCCAATACCATTATGTGACGCACAGTTCAGGAATGTACTCGTATCAAATAGGACTGCTAGTAGGTTTAGCATTCCCTGTTACCCGGTGTATAAAAAATGGAGGCAAAAATTGAATTATATATTTAAATAGTCACGAGGATATTTGAGGAAGTCGAATAAAATTTTTAACCAGGAAAGATAGCATCAATGATAAGTAGGACAAAAGTGCGCCACAGAGCATATACTGTGGAATGGTGAAGAATGGGTTGGTTAATTTCAGGTGCATTTCCTTTCAAATATATTACTGTTTTTTGTTTTTTTTTTTAACGTTTTCTTGCTATTAATTAAAATACTAGTTTGTAAATTGTCGGTAAAGACTATCATCTGTAAAACTTTATTTTGCTCTACAACTTGAACTTAGCAAACGAAACTGCAACATTACGAAGGCTAAAGAGGTTCGTTTGATTCTCTAGACACCAACAGCACGCAATTCGGACCACCAATCACGCTAGCATCTCTCTTTCGAAACTTTTCAGTGTGTTAAAAGAATACGAGTGTCAGATCGTTAACTTCCTTGCGTGTTAAAGTCCTAATGAGCATCTTTTATATTTTTCTTTTGCACAGCTCATTGCGGGACTGTTGACTGCAAACTAATGGATTTGCTCCCCCCCCCCCACTTAGTGCTATCTATGTGAATAAAGTTAACATATTTGATTTCACAGATCTATTGAAAACTTCACGCTATTTGTTGGTGTAGGTTATGTTATAAATGGAGATGTCAAGTTTCATTGGACAACTTCAACAGGATTCAAGAAAGTAAAAATAAATTCGATAATTAACAGAGACTTTTCTTAAATCTGAAGATTTAAGAAAGTTTCTACATAAGAAATCATCAAAACAGTTTAAGTGATGCCATCGAAATTTCTCTATTTTATCTCTGGCGCAAGAGCAAAGAAGGCAGAGCAAGAAGCGGGTCACCCATTCGTCTAAATCAACTACGAATGCAATGAGATTATCACAATATTGACGAGCGTTAACAAAGACGAAACAACTCTGACATCTGCAGTGAATCAGGTCACTACTTCTCAGTCTTTCAAAATTAGGTTGGTATGATGACATTTTTTTTTTGAGGAATTGTAGTGACCTCTGATATAAGCAAAGAAGGGAGTAGAATTTCATAAGTTAAGTCAACTGCCGGCCGAGTGGTTAGCATGTCCGCTCTCCAGCCAAGAGGCTGCGGGTTCGAATCCCGCCATGGGCATGGATGTTCGTGATTGTCCTGCAAACTCTTTGTGGAAAGGGAATCTGCAACCCTACCACTTATTCTAGAAATTGACCTCACTCCCAAAACCTGGTGAGTTACGGGAGTGACCATACGGTGTCTACGGACGTCAAATGTGATATCTTATTATTATTATTTATAAACAGCTGACGCTCTTCTTTAAAGAATAAAAGAAAACTAAATGTCTTTCTCGTAGCCAGAACTGCTTCAGCCGAAGTAACTATGGCTAGAAGTCCAGTGTATTATGGTATTGGATCTCTTTCTTGCATGTATACGTCTGTCGGTTTGCCTGTTTTCGGAAGGACACGAAAAACTAAATTCTGCCACTTAAACTCAATTTATCGCTTTTCGTTTGAGGCATCCCTACTCGTTCTTCATATTTCGACGTCTTCGTCAATTCACGCCCACATAAAGTTGTGCTCGAAGATTCTATATCCGCGTCGCTATTGGGAATCCTTGTTGACAAGTCAGTAGGGGTTCATATTCCTTCTTGGAAGGAACTGAACTATGATTTTGGCGCTATCAAAATTCTCATTTCCAAGCCGTTAGACTCTTCAGAATAAAATCGGTGACGTCTTCTGGAATTAGAGTCCAAGTTCGTTTAAAAAAAGAATTTAATTGTTTCCAAAGAATGCTTGTACTTCGGTATCCCAGTAAAAAAATAAAATGAAATAAAAATAAAACCCTCAAAACTCACCCTGTCTTTTTGTATTTTTCATAAATTTTTCTATAGAGGGTGGTCATTAAGTCAGCATTTCTAATTAAATGCTAATTATAAACTCGTTTACATTGTGAGATACTTTATTCAAACCAACAACGAACCAAAATCGCGTGATTTTATTTTGAAAATTTCTCATATTTGACAAGCGAATAATTTCGCGAAGATATGCAATTAATTGGCCATCACTTTCTCCTGATCTGACTTGTTCCTATGCGGTTAAGTGAAGGAAAAGGTGTATGTGAGCAATCCAATCAAAGATGGAAGATATTTATCTAATGTAGTTTTTCGTAACTAATAAAAAACAGTAGGTTCTGTATTTTATTACACAAAATAAGAATAAAAATAATTAATAAAGTTACCAAATGTTTAAACCTCTTCGTGACTTATTATAGGACACCCTATATTTGGTTTAATTACGAAATCAATTCGTGCTTTCACATCATTGCCAGTAAGTCCGCGCGGTTAACCTAGTGGCTGTGCGCTTCGCAACCATATGACTGGGGACGGAATGTCCCAGGTTCGATTCCCGTCGAAGACGTGAGGAATTTGAGGATCTTCCTCAGCCATAGCCAAGTTAGCCGGTCTTGGGCGCGGGCAGTAGGGTTTTAGGGTTTTTGCGGGGTGAAAAACGCCAGTTTATCTGGCGTTTTTCATCCCGCAAGCAGGCAAACCGGCCCCGTGAACACACACGGATCTACAGCCCTAAATACTTAACCCTCCCATGAGGGGACTCAACTCGCCCCAATAGGGACGTGGGGAAAAAATGGGAGGAAACTCCATACGAATAAATAAATAAATTGCTAGTAAGAAGATGGAATAAAAAATAATTCCATTTAGACTGGATCAATCTGTTGTCAACCTTTTAAAACCAAGCCCCTCCAATCCGGTTGTTGCACTTTTTAGGCTACATTCTTCCCCTTTCCCACAAATCTCTTTCACATCCCTAAGATGAATGCAAACAAGGCATAAGATCTGTATAATTTAAACCTTAAGTAGGCTCATTTATAAGAGTAATCCAAGTACAGGAGTTGCATGTGGTTTCTTTCTCAAGCAGCGAGTAACAGTGGGGAAATATTCTCACGCAGTCTTGTTTTACTTTTATTTTTTCACAACATGACTACTGTTTTGAATCCGGAACTTCTTATCCCCGTTCTTCCCACCCCCAAAGCCCAGTCTAAAGGAGCATAATCCGTTTACAACTGCTTCTATCAGTGGTTGTAATAGAAAGTTACTGTCCAGCATAATAAAGCGTTTATTGAATACTCGTAGCAGTAGTGGGTGTTGATGTCGGTCGTTATTTAAAGGGGGTGGTTTACGCATGTCATGAAGTGAAAGTGTGGCAACTTCACCAGCGTTTCATCTAGCAGTAACAAACTGACACAAATTGCATCTCAGGCGGTTATTAATACACCTGTTCTCTATTCATGCACGTCGGTAATAACGTCTTGTTCTTGCAGTTCCAGTCTTCAGAGAAGCCTCTCGCTGTTCCCATTGTACGAACAAACTTCTGCGTATCATTTGGAACCGCATACGCCGAATGCTGACCTTTTCGCTCAACAATGGCTCTACCGTAGAACCTGTCATGCATGCTCCGCCAGTACTGTTCGCGAATATAATTAAACGCTAATTATAAACTCGCTTACATTGTGAGATACGAGTTGGTCGTTCTGAATGGAGAACCGTGACAACCTTTTGCTGCAGACATCACTAACTCCCACAATTTAATGCTAAAAATGAAAATCACTATGACAGGATAATAGGAAGGCAAGTGTTTCGGTGTGTTTTCTTTTCTTGTTTAGCTGGAAATCACGAAAATACCACTACTAAGGAGGTCTAAGTATGCACGTTCGCTGAGCGGTTGAGCAACACTCGCCACTCTCACACCCCTATCTCCAACTTTAGCTCATTCACAGCTTACAATTTTTTACACTTCGATGAAATCTTTATCGCCGTACGAAAGTTGGAGGTGAAAAGAACTACGTGTGGTGCTGTCTTTACGATTCCTTCAGCGCCTTTTTACTCTCTCCTCTAATCTTTCGAAAGACATTGAGAAATTCTTAGTAATCAAGTTCTCTCTCTCTCTTCCAGGTACTGATCCACGGAGAATATTTTCGTTTGCATCGCTCATCTACCCACCTACGGACAGATTCAGGCATTTGTTTTTCATATTTTTAATACATTCATTCCAATCTAGTACGAAGAAGTGAGAAGCATGCTCCCCACTATCTACGCTTTGCAACTGGGCTGTCAAAATATTCTGCGAGTCGCTTGCTACGTTTGATGATGGACGGATGTTTATCTTTCACCCCACCAACTAAATGTCGTAGTGCCCTAGGATTATGTTACTTCCTTCTGTATATCAATGACGCTATCGTCGATTTTAAATTCAATTCGCAGGACTTTTTTTTGTTGTTGTTGTTGTCCTTGTTAAGATAACAGGTTAAATGCTCCTTCTCATTAGACAAATGTTGCTGTGCTCTCGGCACATGTCCGAAACTTTTCCATATTAAGGGCCACGTTCGGTCTGGAAATTGTCTTGAGGGCAGAATTAATCCTCCTTAACAGGATGCATGTCAAATGGACTACGTCAGAAATACGTGTGTGTGTGTGTGTGTGTGTGTGGGCGCCGAATTTTCCATCTCGTGTTCTATGGCACTAAAAACTCGGTCTCCTGACTCGCATTGAACCTTCTTACTGATCTGTGTGTTCTTTTCAAGCAAACATGCGAATGCAACAAATATGGAATCGTGGTTTCAAATTTGTTGAAACAAAAGAAAGAAATTAAGCAAAACAAAAGTGAGATGATTAACTGATGAGAAGCTTATCCGTGATTCTTTTCGCCTTCTAGGAGTACTCTGTAGTTCCAGTCTTAAGGTCAGTCGACCCAGGAAGTTGTCTACATTGCATCCAATTAAAAATTACTTTTAATTGAGTTATTGACTGTTACGGATATAAAGATTCGGTCACAGGTGAGGGAGAATGTTGGGAGGGGAGCCGAACACTTTCTCCCAAAAGATTTATTTACGAGTAGTATAACAGGTTCCGGAATTGTGTCACACTCTACTCTGATATCGCAATTAAGAGATTGCATACCACGAAAGTTTCTATTATTTATTTGCCTTTCTGGCTTCTAATTTTCTTATTTTGTCACTTTCATTTCATTGGCTGCCTCAATAAACCACTCAGATCTTACTTTCTCCAAATCTAGACCTCCTTTAATCCAGCTGTCTTCCATATTGTTGATTTCCAATATGGAGGACAGCTGAATCCAGACAGAAGAATTTCCCATCAGTGACTACTTTTGCAGTATACGTGACCAGTGACCCCCGATAAAGTCCCTCACTCGTCCCACCCATTCCCAATCTTTCCCTCGCTTTTACCCTTCCAGACATAGACGGGTACGCAGCTCTTTAATTTTTTTTAATGCGACTCCCCTCAGGAAAGGTTACAAACCTATTGTACATTAGAATGAGGATATTTTTTATTAATTTTATAATTCCGAAATCTTACTCTAGAAATCAAACACGAAATGTTTTCAAGCCACTTCAAAATCCAACAAACAGGGCGGTGGTGTCACACCGAGAGATGAAATTCATCTCCCATCTAAAGACAATCACAAATATTCATTCCCACGGCGGGATTCAAACCCGCAGCACCTTGGTTGCAGAGCGGATATGCTAACCAGGATATTGTCAACCAGGTCGGCAACTATTAATGGACTTTCTGATGAAATAGCATAACTTATTCGTGTTGACGTAAGCATCATTTATCCCTCATTTCACTTTGAATTCACGCAGCCCTATGCCTGAGCTTTAGCTCTCGAAATTTGTCAAGGGCGTTCACATTAAAGACACACACATACACAAAAAGATATAACTGTTTACAAACAACTTTAAGATTCGTTCCTCCAGAATACTATAGTATTATATCATTTATATATTTGTAGGTTCATATATTATCTCTCATGTTAATGGCAGAAATACCATTAACAAATAGAATATGGCTCGGAAAAAAAGCAGAAGTGAAAACCTTGCTTAATACCAAACGGCTGTGTTTTTCGGTCCCTCCAAAGTCAATGGTCGCAACTTCTCTCCATGCGAGTAATCAATCTCTTATTTTTTTTCTATATTTTGCCATCATACTTTCCCTCCAACTCCAAGTAATGACTGAAGAAAACATTGTCACATCAAATACAGAAGAACCATCGGTGAAATCTGATTGATCTGTTATTTCTTTTTTTCTTTCTCTCATCAGCGAGAGTTCAGGGAAAACCTGAACACTAAAAAAGTCCTCTGGTACCAAGAGTATTCCCCCAGTTGACAAAAACTGATGTTCCAGATAATATCCCTGTGTTATCCTCAGCTTATAAATTGGACTATATCCAATCTATTTCAAAAATGGGAGGTACGAACCGATTTCCCTCTCCCATCAGATCCACCCCAAAATAACAGATAAATACATCCACAATGACTTTCTGTACTACTTGAAAATTTTGCGTGTGATCAACTGTAATTAGAACTGCATCTCCAGCAGCTCTTTTCGTTTATGTCTTACCAGATACTTTGAAGAAAGCGGTAAAAACTCGAGCAATTGTTGTTCTAGATATACAGTAGCCAGGGCATATGATCGTCTTTAGTACAAAAAAAAAAAAAAAAAAACCTCCTGAGCAAGTTCACATCACGCAGTATTCAATACAATCTCATGATCTAAACATAGTTTTCAGTTTGCTTCGTTCTCAACTTTATTGTACTATGCAACAATTATTAATCTCGCTGAATTATAGAATACTCTTCTTAAGATTTCAGGTGGTGCCTCTTTAAGCACTGTTCTATTTTGTTCCAGCTCTACTGCATGCATTTTCTACAAATATAAATGTTTTAAAATTCTCTTAACGCTCCCCCACATCACTAACGTATTGTTGTTTACAACCTTTCGTGGAATGAAGTCATGCATAATGTGTTTGTAAAAGAGAATTTTATTAATATTTTATTTTTAAGATTTCTTATAAATATTGCTCAATCATTCTTTTTCATGTCTGAGATTATCATGGCAATTATACATTAACGCTTTTTCAGTCCGGTTTTTGGAAAGCATCCCCTCTCACTAGCAAGCTAAATCTGCACATTTTGCATGTAAAGAGAACAAACAAAAATTCGGGGAATACAAGAATAAAAGCAGGGCATTTTAGGACGCGAAGGGGGAGTTAGCCAGTCTCATACGAAGGTTGAAGGAAAAATTGCATTCGAAAAAGAATAAAAATGCAACCCGGTCAAAAGAACAGACGCAAGTTACGGACAAATTATATTCAAGGTGGCTAACCCACCTCATTCTAGTAAAAAAAAAATAATGTTATGAAAGCCAAGGACACTTGGTAGGTTGTGTGTGCTGTAAAGGTTGGAAATACCACTGATGAATGACTTATAATAATGTATTATGCTATGAAACTGTATAGTGTCATTATCTCTTGCCATTAGGGATAAGAGAAAAGGAATATTTAGCAAACATGAAACCACTGTTTGCTGTCGTATAAAGCGATATCCTGCACATGCGCTTCTTGCTCCTCTTTGAAACCACCACTGCGCATCGAACGGATTCGCTCTGTATGGCTTATTGCTGTATAAAATTCCGTTTCTTTTCCTCGTGCTCAGTTTGTTATCTAACAAATATAGTATTTACGCATCTCGAAATAAAGGAGTAAAAATTGAGTATATAATTTAAATTATTTATTTATTTTTGTGAGTAGAAGGATCGCCATCACTACAAATATATATATAATCCATCCAACTGTAAGATGATGATAAAAAAAACGCGAGACATTCAATGGTGGTTGAACACCCAGTAGCATTCTGTAATTCAAAGTAAGTGCCGAACTGAACATAGCTAAGAAAGGGGGAACAGGTAGCTCAGAAAATATACCTTGATCACCGATAGGTCAACAACACTTTTGCACAACACATATCCATGTGAAATTCTGTCCATTGTGGTGGGCCACCAGTAGTCTAGCTCATGTTGCATGTCCCTAACTCCAACCATAACGTTGAATATTCCAGATTTTGGGAGGGTAATCCATGCATTTGGTGATATTCAGGGTATTTTTACTGCGATGTTTGTTAAACTCGTACACTATCACATGATAAGTAATAAAATGGCGAAGAAATATCTTATCCGAGTGTCTGTGCACTCAAAATAAAAATTAAAAATAAAAAAAAAAATAGTGAGCGGGAATTATATATTTTTTTAAACCACCACCAGCTCAAGTGATGTCATTGTTTTACTGCATTTATAATATAATTATGACGTTATACTGCTGATAGGGGATAATATTTATTACGAACTTTCTTTTGATAGCATGATGATTTATAGCAGGCAAATGCTGATATATTTTGTTCGTACCGTTGCTGCAACATCAGAAGTCATCTCCAGACATTGTAACACATTCAAAAGTAAAAGTAGTTTTTGACTTTTTTTTTTTCAAAGTACGCTCAAAATTGCAATTGAATTACGTATTGCGATTTTTTTTCCAATTAACTAGACATTAAATTGCGCATGGCTGCAAACCAAAATCAAGCAGTAAAATAGAAATGGATGCATTTGCGCAGAAGACTTCTTTATTATGCAATGCTTATGATGTGCTGACAATGAGGGGTGGGAATTATTTGGATGGCACGAGAAATAGTAAGGCAGATAATATTTAAAGGCAGAGAGTTTAAAGACGAAACGGGGACACAAAGGGCGAAGAAGACAGGATAAGAACACGACGATAACAGCATTTAAAGAGAGTCTCAAGAGAAATCCCGCCATTCTTTTGCTTGGATTCATCCACACAATATCGATAAGATAGCAGCTTCTTTCTCATTGTTTATCCAAGACTGTGACGAGCCATTTCCGCCGCCAGCATCCAGCGAGCGATCTTCCTTCATTGACTTCTATCAGCAACCAAGCGACCTTCCAGTGAATGGGAACTTAAACCAATTTATCTGATTTGATCTGAATAGAAAGCCATCTTCGTGTGCGACATCCTTCGGGAGACATCCATTATTACACACTTGGGCGTGGCACGAGGAGTTCTTACATCATCCACTTCAAGGTAATCAGTTACAGTTTCGAGAAATTCTGCTTTGTCCTTGATCGCTGACGGGTTTCCTCAGATACGAACATAAGAATTTTCTCTTTTGCAATACAAGATAAAACACTTATGACCCTTCATTTTGGCTTTAAATATTTAATTTCAGCAACAGATCTAATGATCTTGACAATAGTCGGTTATACTAAATACGCAAAATATTTCACGTTTTATTAGATTGCTCAAGAAGCAATTCGACACTTTAACAGGTCTTGGTCATCACATTTACGTGATGGCAAAGATGGGATTCATCGAGTTAACTCTTTCTCTCTCTCTCTCTCTTTTTTTCCTTTGAAAAGTAAATCGTCGACAATACCCCTGATATATCTTTGTTTTCTTAACGCCGTTATCAAATGAACATAGAGAATAGGCTAAAAAGCAATCAAACTATTGATTCTTTTAGTACAACAAACATGTCGGAATCTGAGTTGGTCTTTCGATTAATTATCGGAAAGTGGATGACAAACTTAAGTTGACGCTTTTTTCAATCGAGTCAATGATTAACTTCGGAAAAGGTATATTTGTATCAGTAAATGTTATTTATTACAGGAAACGCTCTTTATTTTCAAATAAACTGTATTGCGTAACGCTTGTATTATTTTTGAACTGGTTTGGTCGAGAGGATACCATCTCTGTACCAATAGCGAGTGGTTGAACCATCGGAATCGAATCCCACTTTGGGATGGATATTTGTAGAATATTTGTGCGTGATACAGTTTCCACGATAGAAGTAAGATCCTTCCGCTTATTTGGATTATCCACGGTACTAACATGCTATAGAAATGCAATTTTTCAGAGATGGGATTCTCGCAAAAAGTTATTTTATCATGGGTATTTCAAATGCACACGTGGCCACTTCGAGAAATTCTGACTTACCATATTCATTAAAACAATATATATATATATATATATATATATATATATATATATATATATATATATATATATATATAAAGTTTTTTTATCCTGGGTATACGTTAAAGATACCAAGCAATTTTATAAACTTGATTTTAATCCTTTTTCCCAAGTGAGCAAACAAGCAGGTAATTTTGCGCCTGAAGTATTTTCAGGTCTGAGGCAACTCGTGGTAAAGGTGGAGTAAGTGAAGTACTTAACGTATAGTATATCCAAGGTAAAGAACTTTCTACATTTTTCTCTCATCCTGAGTTGTATAGGTAAAATTTATAACTTCTGCATTACTTCAACCTTGGCATTTCAGGGTCTGGCTCCCACTGATGAGACCTCAATAAAGGTCGAAACCGGAAGGGCCACTATCGGTCTGGGTAGTGGCCCTTCCCATAGCATACATGTCCGCAAGGAGATGTGCTTTGAGTTATGGGATATACTAAGGAAAGTGATCACAGCTTACTCCACCTTTACCACGAGTTGCCTCAGACCTGAAAATACTTCAGGCGCTAACTTGACTTACCTGCTTCTTTGCTCACTTGGGAAAAAGGATTAAAACCAAGTTTATAAAATTGCTTGGTATCTTTATATAAAGTTTTGCTGCCCGAAGCCATTGAAAAAAAAAAAAAAACACAACTGTTTTCCAGTATTTATTGTTCTTATTATTATTAAAACTCAATCCATTAATCCAAATCTGACTTCAGTTATGTAATTTGCTCTTAGGCTTAGTTTGTATATCCTCAAATTTTAAGGTGCGATAAAGAGAATGTTTCAACACGATTTTTTTCCCCTCTGTATGTGCTGTGAAGAATCGATTCCGAAAATATGGAGCCCTGACGCTATTTAACTGGTTTTAACTTGTTCTCGCATTCGTAATATACAGCCTGAGAGGGTATTTGTGTGTGACTTTTGTTTCAGCACCGAGAACAAGAGATCATCACGGCTGCACGGCATTCAAGCCAAACCAGATATCCTATGGAAGAATAACGAGGACGTGAACTTGAAGCAGGAGAGTGTACTGATCTCCCATCTCTAGGTCAGTACACTCGTGGCCCATTTTCTTCCCAGACGTCATCACGGTATCGGATTAGCCAGCTATGTTGCATAGCTGTCACTGTCTAGAGGCGGGAACTGACCTGTGGACTGAGTGAGGACTTTGCCATTTAATTGCTTTACACATACATACAGAACAACAGCTAAAAACAAATACCTCATCGCATTATTCTACCATTAGTTTTTCGGTAACAATCCGGTTATTAGGAAGATTCAATAATTTAAGAAATGCACAAAACTTTTGATGATAACCGACAGCCCGAAATACGTGTCAGGCAGCGAAACTTGAAATCAAAAACAACAAAATTGAGTACAACACCAAGACAACTCTCACGCCAAAGCTCTGAATTTTCACTAGTTTGTACTGTAGTTCGTTATCGAAACTCAGAGTAGTTAAGAAAAGAAAAAAAAAAAAAATTAAAACCAAACTTGTTTTGCCTCTTAAATAATCCTGAATATAATGCACTAGTTCTTTAATGGAGGGGGTGGGGAGAGATGAAGAAATGCTATCAATGCGATTGCGCAAAATTGCAAGTTTGTATCAACTTACTCTTATAATGACGTAAACCGTATATTTATAATACAATACTTATAACCAATGTGAATAAATAATCGTAGACAAACGTTGGTCCGAAAGATGGTCCACTTGAAACGACAGATTTCATTAATGATCCTCAGTATCAAATTTCATTAAATTAAGTTAAGCCAGGGAAGAAAAGAAATCAGTTATCATTTCAAATTGTTTTGCTAAATTTTGTCATTAAAAAAAAAAAAAAAAAAACAGCCCAATAAAAATATTTTATCCATAGTCTCGAAACATACAACTGAGAATATAGCGAGGCAAAAAAAAAAAAAAATAATACAACAATTGAAAGTAAGTGCAAAAAATACTCTGCTGCAATGTATTCGACTGAATAAATATACATTGCATTCGTAATCACCCCTTAGGTTCGTTTCATTTGTCTGTTCACACCTACTTTTTTTTTTATTCATGCATCCTGGTTGGATGGAACATATTAAAATTAAGTTAAAATCCCAATATAAACGTGTCTAGTTTCTCAATCTCCCCCCCCCCCGTGGCGTAGCTAGAGTTTTTTACGCCTGGGGCGGTCCCTGGGTTTACCACCCCTCTCAATACACACCAAAAATACTACAAAAAGTCAAAACGACGTATAGGGAAATAAATTAAAACACTATTATTTAAATTTAAGGGATATTTAGTCCTACATTATTTCAAAGTCCAATAATGTGGGAATAAATATCCCCAATTTAAATACTTTTTACATCGCCGAAGTGAAGCCTTTTGGCTCTTATTATTTCATTAATTAAAACAGTGTTTATTTTTGAAGTAAAACTTTAATTTCAACATTCTAAAATTTATTTTTCTCGCTTTTCTGTTAGCAAAATCGTCGATGACATTGGCGAGGTCTATTTCATAGTTATGTACGTAATTCTTAATCAATTTTATTTAGAAAAACTCCTCTCACAACTAGCAACACTTACAGCAATTGTGAGGAAAATTCGCAGTAGTAGAGACTGTAGTTTAGAATTAACTGCAAAAGTTCAAAAAGGTTCAAAGTGCCACCGCCCCTAGCTACGCCTCTCCCCCCCCCCCCGGGCTCCAATTGGATCATTCGCAAGGGCAATAAAGGCTCAAACCTTTCGAAGTTATACTCCATCCTTCCAGTTGAACGGAATGTGAGGAACACAAAACAGCAACGAATGCTTGTTTCAATTTTGGCTTCTTTAAGTTCATTTTCGAATACCATCATTCGACAAAGCTCGTTGAATAATTTGTGTCAGTGATGATAATTCTTGCAAAAAAACTGAAATATCAACAATCGAAAATTTAACTCCGAACAATTAAATTGTAAATAGTCATAAAAAGGGGGCTTTAACTTCATTTTCAAGCGTGCGGTTGTTATCCGCGATAAAATCATGTAACATGGAATTTTTCCTATTAAAGTATTTAACTGTTTATTGGACCAATTGTTTTACTTAGAAAAGATCTGGGTTACAAGATCATTAGACAAAATCTTCGAATTTAAGAGTTCATATATTAAATCGAAACGAAGCAGTACAAATATGTTAAGTGCTTTTTGTAACAAGAACGATACCCATACAATCAAATTAATGAGATAAATCCAATACAATAAAATTACTTTATATTCTTTATTGATTTCCGATCACTACGTTTTGGGTTGACCAATCAAATCGCATCACGTGACAGACAAAATTTCCATCGCCATCTATTGATCAAGACACAAAACAACATACATTTCCCGATTATATTTATGTATGCAAAACACGTAAATAAGCAAATGAAAAAAAAAATAATAAAAACAAAAAACAGGCAAGTAAAACAAATAAATAAAATCATAGTAGAAAATTTCAAGGGGAGGGAGTTGTCCGAGCTAATTCGGAGGTCACTCCATTGAGCATATACATGTTTAGTAAAAATATTACTTGTTCTAGAACCTTGAAATTTGCAAGTCGATAGTTCAGTTTTTGTGTTTTAAGAGATTTAACAAAAAAATTCCAATAAACAACATGCTGGGACTGCAAAAAGACATTCCATGTTTTCATCAGAAGATTTCGCAGGCTTTTTTTCTGTTTGTTTTGTAAAGAACTGAAACTGAACTCAGTAATTGTCTTCTCCACAGTTCAATATTACGGTTTGTCATTGTAAGAGTGTTAAAAATACATTTATGGCAGCTGGATGCATGTAATTTGTGAGTTGATTATTTAATTATATTATTCATTCTAATTTTAATTGCACTTGATTTTTTTTAAAATTTTATAATTTATAAAACAACTTAGAAGGTTCGATTTCCTCTGCTCGGAAACGCAGCCATTTGTATATTCTTATCCTGCCCCCTCCTTAAAAATCCTTGAACCAGTTGCATGCCTTCATCTGCCATACTTTTAAATGCAGTTTTTAAGCCCAAATTTATGGAAGATAAACTAGAATTAATGAAATGTGAAATGCAATCAACTGTAGTGCAACACAGTAGAACTAAGAAATAAACTAAATTAGTACGAAGAAGAAAATTGAATGCGATCTATGAAAGGGAGACGGTCTTCTACTGAATGTTATTCACACGCGCGCGCACTCACCCGAATATGTTCTGATCATTTACGATTCCAATTCATTCATTTATTCTACGATAATCATCATTACCCTCTGATCAATGCTGAACCCATTTTCTTATTTTATCTCTCATTATAATGCAGTAAAAATAGCGAGACTTATTATAAAAATTCCACAAATATCAACACTTGAAAGTGTGCAAAAAATTTACAAAACAGCAAATATTGTTATTGTTTGAACAGTGAATGCTATTTGAAGTTATTCAGTCGAAATAAACGTGTTGAAGATCAATGGCCAGATAATTTAAAATTATGATCCTTTCTCTAAGCAATTCTAAAACAGTACAGTTTAAAAGCATTCAGAAAATTTATAAGCACTCTCTCTGATAATTTCTTAGCAACATTCTAAAAAAGACAGCCTCATGTTAAACTTATAAGCTGCAGAGGATCCGACTGCCATACAAATATAAAGCTGAAGGTCACCGGGATGAAGGTCAAAGATCTGATCATGGCCAGTAGCGTCTATATACCTGCTTGGGCCTCACTGCAAACATTTCAAGTGGTCCCCAAACTATCCCAGATAAAATTAGTTATCTTGACATCGTGCTTAAGAAGAAATTTAAACTCAGTGTATTAATAATGGAACTGAACAACACCACAAAATAACAACACTCGAGTGCAGTGGTGATATTTAAAATCGGGTCAAGGATGCCCAATCACTGACACGCGAAGACATTTTAGATTATGTAACTAATTGCTCATATCGGTGGAATGATGACAATAACGATAAATTCTTTCCGATGTATTTTCCTGTACACGGCTATTAAGAACCGATATAATTGTCTCTCTTAAATTACTAGAATTTAGAAGATTCCTCATTAAAAATCCGTGTTGTAGCCTCCTTACGTTTGCCAGACACTATGAAGCATTAAAAAAAGGTCTAGAACTCAACGTGAGATCTAGAGACTTCCCTATGAGATCTAGAAGAACTCCCTATTTTTTAGTGCAAAAAAAAAAAAATCATTATTTTTCCTCTAATATATTTTCATGGCTCAAAAAGGCCTTCATTGGCTGAGACTGTCACCTAATAAAATGCACAAACGTATCGACAAAAGAGATCTTCAGTTATTCGAAATAGCATGCATAACCAGTTTATTCTGTGCATTAACACGTAAAGAAGCATCTCCTTCCTGTGTAAGACGGAGACTTGAAAACAGAAGCATGTTGTAGTACACATTTGGAGCAGAAGTTTGTGTGTGTGTGTGTGAATGCTTGTTTTCTGGCCGTTTTTAATGTTTTAATGAAAAGCGAAAATCCGAGTTAACGGGAATTATTATTGTTATTATTATTTTAAATTAGGATAGAAAATAGGACTCATCTATTAAGAAAATAATCTAGGATTAAGACGAATATGAGATGTGGAGGGAGTAATAGTTACATCTTCGTGTGTGTGTGCGCGCGCATTGGTGGAAACAGGTAAAACGATAACATGGTTTTTGGATGAATTTTCTTTCATAGCATGGATGGATAGTTCATTTCTTTGTCTTATCTTGCTCACCATAATCTAGGATTACCCTTGATTAAAAGGGAGAGAGCAATCATGTTCTTGAAATGCGTGTACTCATTTCAAGAACTTTCCTTTGCTAATGGAAGTTTCCGTGGGATTTTTTTTTTTTTTTCAAATTTTTCAAAGCGCTTCCCTAAAGTAATTACGATCATCCAAGGTTTGTGACTCTATGCACAAGACACACTGGCCAAAAGATACAGATGCGTCCACTAAATTTAGAGCAGCACTTGCGTTTCTGCAGCAAAACTCCATCATCATTATTAATTGCCAATTCATGCAACGATTATGTTCCTGACGAAGAAGATAATCGCTGCATGAACTGGGTGACTGGTTCTACATGGACGGAGCGTAGTTCGATTCAGATGGATACATTTGTTGTCAGAAGTTTCAGAGAACAGTCTCGCGTCAGAAGAATTGCAGAATGCGGTCGATAGAAAATCCTCACGGGTTACGTGCGACTAATCAGCATCTTTATTGGAGTCTACTATGCAAAAGTGCGAAAGATACTCTTACCGTTGATGATCTTATCGGAATTACGACGGATGTTGCGAACGGGTTAAAATTACACTTGTGTCCAAAACCTAAGGACGAACACTATTTCTGAAGATTACAACCACAAATTCAGACGAATCAGCTTGTGGCAATTTGTATAACTGTTTCGAGGAACAAATACTTTCTGCTCGAAATCGCATACACATTCAAATTTTCGATTCGTGCGCAAAGGGGTCAGGTGGTAGCACTCACCGAAATAAAAGGCTGCGCTAAGCGAACTCTGTTTGAAGGAAGCTATCTTCGTGAAGGAAAATAAAGTTACAAACTTGGATGTCTTGTAATGTCGCCAAGACATCATCTAGATGATTTCACGCGGGAAAGAATTATTGGAAAGCTTGAAGGCAGCCAAATTACTGATATTACCAGAGAGTTTAGAATCTCACACAGCATTGTATGGGTCTGGGAAGCGTTTCAAACCAATGGAAAATGTTCCAAACGTTTGCTAAGAGGTCACCCTCGCTCTACCACGGAGCATGAAGCCAGATTTTTGGTTATAACAGTAAAACGTAAGCGACGCACCATAGCAGGTCAGATTGCGAGTCGGCTCTATTCAAGCGCAGGTACGCGGATATCTCGAAAAACTGTTGCAAGACGTCTGCGACAAATAGACCTGTACGTCCGAAGACCTGTAGTCTTCGACCACAGCTCACCGTAGAGCACGTTTTCAGTGATGTTGTATCCATTTGATACAATTGGATAAGACACCAATGGATTAATATACTCTTTACAGGTGAGAGTCGTTCCAATCTTTCCTTCGATTCTAGACGACAATTAATCTATCGGGAAAGTGGTACTGCTTACCATCGCGAGAATGTTCTGGAAAAGGAAAAGTATGGCAGTGCTGGGGTCATGGTGTTGGTAGGTATTATGCTTAATTGATGCAACGAGTTACAAGTGCTGGAAAAAGGGACTACACCCTGAGGAACGATATTACAATGAAGTTCTTCAACGTCATGGTTGATTGTTCCCCGGTGCTGTAGGCGAAGAATTCAATTTTATGGATGGCAGTACCACACTGCATTGTGCACAAGCAGTGGAGACACTTCTGGAGACCGAGGATATTAATCGAATCGAGTGGCCAACATGCTCCCCACATCTCAATTCCATAGAACACGTTTGAGACCCATTACTGGTCGAAATTCCCCTCCAAAAAACATACAAGGCCTGTTTCAAAATTCCAAACAGGCCCACTCCTCATTACTTGAAGGAAGAGCGGGCCAGTTTGCCTCAAGAACTCCTGAATCACTTGGTGCTAATCACGGTAGCACATTGTGAGACTTCATCGCCGTTCGGGAGGGAAGGGGTGTATATTTCATTCTGAAATGCCTCTCCGCATAGTTTTCTGTAAGCAGTGTACATTAATTCCTTAACTACGTCATTTGGAAATCTTTTGCCAAAAATGTATTGCAATTTAATTTGTACGGTAACAGTTTTTGTGCAATGTAATTTATTAGTATGCCGGCAATGTAATTTATGTCAATAGTCGTGAAAATAATTTCGTAGAAAGGTAAAAATATAGTTCGTTCTTAGCTTTTGGACACCAGTATATATTTCATACGCAGTTGATTTCAAAAGAAATTGACTACCAATCAGTCCAGATCTAGTTTCATATTTTTATATTTTTTATTAATAATTTCAAAAATGCTCCATTTTCATACACCGGAAGAGTTGCGGGTTTAAATTTAACGTCGCAGCCTTAATTCAAGCGAGTGTTTCACAACGCGATTGGCGGTAGATGAAACTGTCAACAATATCCGTAACGATTGTTACGAATATTCGTGACATATACGGATACAACACGAAGGAATCTCTTCCTCGGTTCATCGAAACTATTATGCAACCGTATATTACAAAGTTCGAAAACTAAAACCTCCCTTCCTACCATTAAAATTGCTAAAATAAACAGCGCTCTTCAAGTATGTGATCGAAAACTAATTCTCGCTTGCTTTAGCTCCACGCCATATTTTTCCTTTCATATATATTTGATATTTTCTCTATCCTACTCGACCCACACAATGCATCTCAGATTTTAACAGCTTCCAAGTGTCCCTTTTTCTGAATTACCAAAAGGCACCGGAATAGGATTTCCTTCCTCCCTTGGTGATTCGGGATTCCCAGTTTTGCATTTTGAAAAGTGTTTCACCCCAAAGCAGCTACGATTCCTATTTCTGTGAAAAACAAAATCTCGCTTTCAAACTATTACTCCAGACTTTGCGTGTACTTATCAAATCGTATGGTCTAAGGCAGGGCTTTCCAAATCACGGCCCGCTGTGCGATTTTGTGCGACTCGGCTGTGGGTTTTGATTTTCAAGAGCGAAAAAATAAAATAATTTGAATCGAATGCGTATTAGATATTTCAATTCTATCGCTAATCGATAATCGCGATGTTGGTAATTTTATTTGGTGATTTTACATCACTGCAATGGCGTAGCTAGAGTTGTTGCCACCCGGGCCGGTCCCTGAGTTTGCCCCCCTCTCAATGTACACCAAAAATACTACAAAAAGCCAAAACGACGTATAGGGAAATAAATTAAAACACTGTGTTTATTTTTGAAGTAAAACTTTAATTTCAACATTCTGAAATGTTATTTTTCTTGCTTTTCTCTTAGCAAAATCGTCGATGACATTGGCGAAGTCTATTTCATAGTAACATACGTAATTCTTATTACGTATGTTACTATGTATATATATATTTCATAGTATATTTCATAGTAACATAAGTAGTTCAAAGTGCCGCCCGGGGCGGACGGCTCCCTCCGCAGCCCCCTAGCTACGACACTGCTTCACTGTATACCTACGTGTTTTTCAAATATTAGATGTGTCAAAGAAGCGCTGTCAAAGAATTTAGCACTGTTTTGTATTAACGCGCATGCTCCGAGCGCGTAGGACTTCCAAGTAATTTAATATATGTACTGTATTTATCATTCTGGATGCAGCCATCGGATAATTTTTTTTTTTTTTTTTTTTTTTTTTTTTTTAATGCGTCCCTCGGATTAACTAAGGTTGGACAGCACTGGTGTAAGGAATGCCGCTTTTGGGTGAATGGATCTTATTTTCGTCTCTTTATTTTATCCGTAAAGATAGTATCAGGTGCTAATGCTGGTCTTGAAATTCAAGCTTGCTCTTGTTATCATTCAGGGAGTGAGAGGTGTGATTGAAGTCTGATTAGCGAAGTGATGAATTACTGACCATTTAAAACTATATATTTAGAAATTTATGTACATTTAATCATACAAATACAACATTTATTTTACAAATGATATTCTATCTTTTTCAATTTAGCTACTTGAATGCAAATTCTACCTTACGGTTCTTCTTTATGAACTGGTCAATAACATCTTCATAAAAAGTTGGTTGTAACTTAATTTTCCCAAGCAACACGCACACTTGTAAAGGCTGGCTGAAACTCACTGGCTAGAGCTACTTTGACTGCGTATGGACCGTTAAGAGGACGTGAGGAGCGGAAATGGCTATGCGCGCGCATGAAATCACAGTGCTGTATCGAGGACCTGGAAGCTCCGACAACCGAGCAAGCCAAAGTACAGTATCTTTGACTAGACGGCCTTCGATACACAACGCAAAGCTCAATTGTTGCCGCGCAAGCTTAAGACGTCTTCTGTCTACAAAAATAAAAGCCTAAATGGAATGCTTATAAATGCATGCATTTATTAACAAATTATTTACAAATATTAGCAAATTATTAACTATTAATTCTTTCTCAATTAATGAGCTTGCGCAGTAAGAATGGAGAATTCGCCCCTGGATAGTATATAATTTTTAGGTGTTTGCAAGTTTAGCTCTTTCATGTTTATGTTTTTTTTTATTTTTTTTTTAAGGTAGCTATTTGGCGATTTTTTAAATTTATTTATTTAAATAAGTAAATAAAAAACGAAATTACGAGCGATCAACCACATTTCTTTTATGCTTTGAATTATCGTAGCATTTTATACTGCCTGAAGCTCTTTATAAACCTCCTTTGATTAAAAAAAAAAAACATACTATAGACAAAAACCTATTCTGCAGAAAGGGAGAGCATAAACTTTGCACGAGAAAACCTCTTTTAAGACAGCTGCTCAGATTGCAGCGTGAAACAACATAAAAACAAATCGTTCATTCGATAAAATGATATTCAAAAGTAGCCAAAAAATTATCTCCACAAAAAAGTGAACGACGCTTGTTATCGTTCTTCCCTTTTGTATTTATTATTAATTTATTATTTTTTTTTTTTTCAGTTCACCATATGAAGTCAATCAAGTGATCCGAAGTGGTTTCCTTCCAGTTCATTAAGGACCACCCGTACTGCAGTGTGTGTTGATTACGATGACGTCAATTCTGGAAAATGTTTGTGTAGGAGTTGAGTGGATTAAAATTTTGCGTTGTAATTCACGTCTAGTTCTAAGCATATACTATCATTATCTTTTTTAATGAGTTACTTCTCAAGAAGTGATTTTTTTTCCTTGACAAGAAAGGGGTTTCATGAAGTCTTTTACGTCCTTAATAATAATCTTAGAGATAAAACACCTTTAAATTAATAAATGTAAACACATTTACTTTTACTCAACTGTTCAGTCGGTTAATGGACAGACGCTTTGTGGTAGGTTTCCATCATACGCCATTTTGTTTTTCTCACGCTAACATGAATTACGGTAGAGTTCGATTCTGTATTCGATTGTATGTGGTCGTGTAAAGTTCTTTCAAGATCATTTCTGGTACAACACAGATTCTAAGCATGATTACGATTAGCGTACTGAGCAAGACGAATCAGAATTTATTATCTTTCTAGAAAAGAACAGAGTTTTCTGAATATATGCAGACATGATATAAAGTTAAACCGTCGGACTTTCAACTTATTGATTTGATAACAGCGAGTGATTAATTGTGCTTTTCAGAATAAATACAGACAAAAGCCCATTTGATAGGCTACAGACAATGATTAACTGGCCGTCTTGCTGTCTGTCGGTTGTCCAACTGAATTCTGAAAGATTCTGCTGGTAAGTGCACACCGTCTAGAAAATTAAGTCACACGAGGGCGAGTTTTAATTTTATAAACCGGAGTAGGTGAAAGGCGGAGAGAATACCCTTTTACTCTAGGTGCAGTCATGCTTGAACTCTCGTAACTGACTACAAATACCTGTAAAATGTCCTCAATAAAATTTGAACCTCGAAGATGTTTTCTCATTTATCAAATGTCAGGTCTATCACTAACCAGGTAGAAGACAGAGAGAAAAGAAACTCCGATGTCCACAGAATATCAATAGCTCTTAAGAAAAATGTAACCGTTTAAAATATTTAAGCGATACTCGATGGGTCTTTGGGGGATGTTTGTGTGTGATCGAATACTGTGGTGGTTCATGAATGAAATTTTTATGAACGAAAAAAGGTGGGAACCAGTGGCGGCCGGTGAAAATTTTAAGTGGAGGTGCTGCATATACAGAATAAAAATAAAAATTAATTCTTTTTTTTCCTAATCAGTAACCAATTTATTAATAAATAAATTTACATATTAAAAAATTGCTTTATTAAAAATATTTCACCCTCACCACGAACAAACACCAGTAATAAAAGTTTCGTATCTCACAGAAATAACGCGCGCAAGCATACGATACACTGCCCAAACGAGCAGTGTCGGAATCACTTGTAACGTGCAATGAGAAGCCCAAGCGAATATCGGCGAGTCTAGCTGCAATTGGCCTGACGTGATAATTCTGACACTGCGTTAGATCGCAGTGCATTTGTTTCGTAATCTAAAGCGTTAATCGAACAATTCCAATTATTAACTATTCAATCAATATCAAAACATAAGCTGTAATCTTTAACATGTTGTACTGCATTTATATAGTATTATAAGCATTGTTATTATTTATAAACACAAACAAAAGTTAATTTTTTCATTTTTTCCTTGGGGGTGCTGCAGTGTCGCAGTGCTTATGTACGAGCCGCCACTGGTGGGAACAATAACAGTGATATAATGGTTGTTGTCTTTGTTTGGAGCAGTTATCTTGAGGGTATGACTTGATATTTCCTTGAGAAAGTTATTCTTTAGTCATTCTTCCGTTTACTTTCATTATGGAGTTGTATTCTTGCCTATTTTTCTAAAATATTACGAAACATGGGTTCATGGAAAGCCAAGGACATTGGTTTCAGTGAAACAATGACTGAAAAAAAAAAAAAAAATAGAGGGCAAACAACTTGATAAAAGAAAAACTAAGCTGATTTTCTCCGGTGTGGCAAACTGGTGGAGAAAAAAAAAAGAAAAAAAAGAAAAAAGGAAAAAAAAAACATCTAGTAACACACTAACTTTATGATTCATATACACTCAGATTCGACATCATGCGTTATTCAAGAGAAGAAAATAAAAATCACATGGTAGAGCAGCAGAGATCTAAAAGAAACCATGTAAATAGATAAATATTGCTTGTATTAGTCAGAATTTCTTTACTTTTTTATTTTAATGTATTTTCAGTTTGTCAATTTTAAAATAAAAAGAAGCATAAAGATAAAATTTATTCACGCTGCGACATTTTCTCTTGTTTTAGCTATTTTATTTAACACCAAAAGAGATTTATTTCTCTGGTGCAATTAATTATAATTATAAAATAAATTATAAAATAAATAATCGTATGGCAAGTCAGTCAAAACTTATTGTGATTTGTGCTTTATCCGCCATTGTTATCCACTTTTTCTGTGCTGCATGGTTCCCTTGCGAATTCCTGTCTCTGATTTGTCGTGTTTCTTTCTAAATGAATGTTTAAAATTCTTTAGCCATGACCTGATCTGTTTGTTAGGGTTAATCGGGATCCGGACTTCTTATCATCTGTAAGATTAGCGGGGGGAAAAAAAAGGAAATACGTGTGTGCAACGCTGTTTTAATGAACTTCCTCCCGTTTAATTTCCGTTTAAAGCCGATCGTATTGACGAAAACAGGATGTTCGCGTTTCCTTAAGCATTTACGATAATATCCGTTTTAACCGAAGATATCAAAGTTAGCCTCGTTTCTTTTATTTGTTTCAGTTTTCCTGATTACAGACTGGCTGAAAACAAAAGTTGCAGCTGAAAATTGCGTTATTTTAGCGGTTATCGTTATGCGAGGCATGAAATTCAGCGCGTGGTTCTTTATCCCTCAATGAAATCGAGTCATTAAATAAAGAAGAAAAAAAAAAAAAGGTGGAGCCGCATAGTTGGCAGAATGCCAAGCTCTCAAATAACACAGTTTATTGCTTTCCCCAAGGAGAGCTCTTGCCAAGCTAGTTTGTTCAGTATAACTGATTTCGCCCATGGGCCAATGGAAAATGTTATGCTACAAATCAAGTTTTCTTTCCCGCTGTTTTCTTTCTCTTTTTTTCCTTTGTAGCTTTATTTGTACACATGTCATTACATACCGTAAAAATACTCATAAAAAGAGTAAACAGTGGCAATATTGTTAGCTCAGGATGCAGAAACATTCCTCTCTCTTTAATTGGAAAACCTCAAAAGTTTTAAAGAAATAATTTTGATGAATAATACAAATAAACTAAAAAAAGTGAAGGATCTTCTAGCGTAAATCAGTCGATTAAACTAAGCCTGAAAGTAAGAAGATTCAGCAGGAGCATTTTTTTTTTTAACTGAAGACACAGAACGAATACCCTCTTGACATTCAGCTGAAATACGCAAAACTAGAAAGGCAAAATCAGTTGCTCATATGAACTGGCTTTCAGCTGAATAAATCAATACATCAACACTAAAGTTAACTCACTCTCCATTTGTTCTTTGAAAATCAGAATTAACCCCGAAGGCAGATGTTAATTCTTACTGTTAAGACTTCAGATAATTAGCACAGCATCATAGTTACAGGGTACAATACAGTGGGATCTGTACATGTAAAATGTGCTTTTGTAACTATATGTTCTTCTTCTTAGATCATATATAACACGTTCCTAATATCCTTTTTTTTTTTTTTTTTTAACTTTGTGCTTTGCTTTTAAAAGTCAAAAGTAGAGCAGGATATTTCCATCGTCATCGGATTTCAAATAGAATATTTTATACTTTTTTTTTTCTTTTAAATCCAGTATGAAGCTTTACAGAGCTCTTTGTTTTCAACGCAGGCCCAAGGCGCAGACTGGCAAATATGTAGGAAGGATCCGAAACTTCTATCTAGAAATTATAGATGGTTCTCACATTTCGACCCAGCTATTTCCTGATCGATTTTGGAAATTAACCCATCTGTTATAGGAGATCCACTGCATCGCTTTTCTTCGAATTTCATTTAATACAAGCTGCCGAAAATGTAGATTTCTAGAATATTGACAGTTCTCAAACTGTTCATGTTGGACTTAAAGAAGGCTCGCAAAATTAATTGGTGGAAGCGTCTATTTTAGAAGTATCCGATCAAAGATCGCATTGCACAAGATGCTGTGACAACAGTTGCAGATATTATGCATATAAGAGCTAATTCACTTTCGGTGTTGGCTTTCCGAATGAACCAATGAAACAGATTACTGTGATACCGACAGCTACTAATTAGTATACTCTGCATGCTCTTCTGCAAGTCGCCTTTAAAATTCTCAAGAATTTCCTGGTTCATTTCACATTGTTAGTTTAACTAAGATGTGTGGGTGGAGAAGATTTATTTGGATTTACAGTCGAAGCAACTCAGACTATGACATGTCAGGTTTATTATGTCTGTTAATTGCGTGTGTTCTAATGGTCGGTTTGCCACTTTACGGGAGGGAGTTTCCGGCATCCGTTAACGGAATTTATGTATTCTGGATCCCGCAATCATTTTCAAAAAGGTTTTTGATTCATGAAGGAGTTTTGCAAGTTTTCAAAGCTCACACACAAGAAATCAAATTTTTTCAATAGCTTCTATACCAGATGGCATTAATTCGTGCATAACTGGTCATGCGTGCCAATTATGGGCTTCCACAGAGGGAGCAAACGGGCACCCCCCCCCGGGATTTACTTGTGAAAAAAAATTAATAAAATAAATAATAAAATAATTAATAAATAATAAAATAAAAATTTATTGATGTAATTATTTATCTCCGAGCTTTGCCCCCCCCCCCTCTCTTGGAAAATTTTCTGCGGACGCCCATGGTACCAATATTATTATTATTATTATTATTAAAAAAATTAAATGTGCCATGACTTTAATATCTGTGAAGCGACAGATAAAATTCTCCGTTCCGGATCAAAATGTGCTAAAATTCACTTAAATCCATAGCAACACGAATTGTTTGCCCATTTCAAGACAGTAGATTAAAAAAAGAGAGCCTCCGTAGCTCAGTCAGTATTGACGAAGCCCTTTGGTCGGAAAGACCTGGGTTCGTGATTCCCGTCAGTGACGCGAGGAACCTTTATCTGGTCTCTTTTGACTAAAGGTGAGTTAGCCGGTCTCATACGGGGGTAGGGGGGGGTTTCACCCGGAAATTCGGGTTTTTCCGTCCCCCAGAACAGGCAAGCCGGCCCCGTGAACACACACACGAAGTAGAGTCATGAATACGTCCCAGGCGTATGCCGGTCCCGTGCCCGGATAAAATTGGGGGTTGGGGGAAAGCAATGGTGAACTACCCTGTAAAAATCTCACCAGGAATACTTTGTGGGCAATAACTACAAAGTCACCTACGGTCGAGAACGACTGACAGGGAAGATCAGGTTAAAAAAAAAAAAAATCCTCCTCTGTCAAAATGAAACTTATTATACTGAACCACCCGGCTTGGTTGGCCGAGTAGTTAGCGCATTCGCTCACCAGCCAAAAGGCTGCGGGTTCGAATCCCGCCGTGGGCATGGATGTTTGCGATTGTCTGTGAAAATACTGGTGGTGGTGGTGGTGGGTGGTAGATGGCGTTGGTGTAGTTGATGAATTGAGTGGTGAAGACAGAGTTGTAGAGTAGGTACCCTCCCTCCCTCGATGAGTCTTTGGACTCCCTGGGGGTGTCACGTAATACTAATAATAAACAGATTATGTACGCAACACAAGTTTTGTCCACTGATAGAAGTCGACTAATTTTTTGCGTAGTTTGGTAGGTTCATTAAGAAGATTATTGTTTTAATCTATCATACCCACTATTTTTTCAGAAAATTATATTCATGTTATACTAAAGTTGCTCCAATAATAAAGAACACTTTTTCGGTAAAAATCAGCCAATTAGCAAAGAGATTGCCCTCTTAGGAATTGTGACAGAAGACTCTTAGATAAGCGTCTAGGTTTAAAAAAAAAAAAAATGCCAATCGGCATAATCAAATTGACCTCACGAAAAATTCTATAAAGACAAAAACCAGCATGTCTTTTGCTTTAAATCAGTTTGTTCGAACTTCTTTGGTAACATTTGCCAAAAAAAAAACATAATTACGTTAATACTGTATTGCAAATGAGATGTCAGGATGTCTTTCTCTGATTTACACACAAGAATTTCTTCTCAACTAAGTAGATTTTTATCCATTTCGAAATCATCAATAACTGAATGGTTTGTATACAGAAGTTTATTATTATTATTACTTAAAACCGATTTTTAAGAGGCTAAGATTACTGCTTCTCTGTTTAATATGATTGTCATTTGAGATATAATCCTTCAAGTGTCAGAGAATGTCAAATCTCTCTGTCTCCACAAAAGATGTTATATCATTTAAGCATAATTACTAGTCTCCAGAATAAAACAGAATATTTTTTGTTCCAAGCAGACATGTTGTGACGTACGGTTTCCGTGATAACAATGACGTAATGTTCACATGGTTCCACTTTCACCAGCACAGCAAGCATGCGCTACTGTTCGACTCACGTCACAAACAACCTTTTTAATTGCAGGGGGATATATGAGAAAGAAATAATGAATGAATTAAATTTCTAATTAGCGAAAATTTATTTTAACCAGGCAGTTTCTTTAAGCAGTCATTGAATAATTAATTTTCCACCTATATATTGATCAACATGAATGGCTACTGTTTTTCCATGATTTTTTTTTTTTTTTTTTGAAAACTATTAATTAAAATCATTACGAGAACGCTGTCGAATTTCAAATGCATTCCAAACAATCAATCGTAACATTGAATTCAATTATTTCCACGTGTCATTTATTGCTTTATTAAAACAAAGTCTCTGCACCGCAAATATACGCACTTTAGTCGTAAAAAAAAAAAGAGAAGAAGAAACCATAGCCTCTTACGAAAACAGATTTATCGATTGTCTATTTTGTTTCTTGACGCCGCTATACTTTACACATCTGAGTCAGTGGAAAATTTAATGTCACATCTGTCTTAGTCGAGAACAAACAAAGCTATTTTATTATTATTTTTTTAATTTTATTTTATAGAGAATTGATATTTCCATTAATACAGTTTGTGAGAAGCAAAACTTGCAAATATTTCTTTCCATGTCACACACTCCAATTAAATAATAACTTCTACACCTTACTATAAAATCAAACCAATTAATTCGATATTTTATTTAACGACAGCGCCTTTTGGATGAATGAATGAATGAAGTTATCGGCAATCCAGTTCGTTAACTCCGCCTGATCTGTGCTTCCTACTGTGAATATTCACCCTTCAACTATTTCTTCTTCCTTTAAGAATGATTTTTTATTAGCCAGTGAATACTGAACTGGTTTCAAGATGGCTGCCATATTGGAGCGTAAAAGAAGATCCTTAAGTGTGGTAATATTACCTCAACAGTTTCGTTGGAAGATTTTTTCCCCTTCAAGTGGAAATGGCTTCCAAATGATAAATATCAGCCTTCATGACTACCATAAGAGAACAGTCACGAAAACCAGAGATCTACAAAAATGAAAACAACTTCGGTTATTCTAGTAGCATAAGCCCTATTTAGGTTATTCCTTTCAGGAATGTCGATGTTGGCCACAATACTCAGTAATTCATGCACAGCTTTATCCTTCATGGCATTTGGTTGAACAAACATTTAGCACACCGAAAAGTGATTTAGTGGTTAACTTAGGAATTTCATCTCTAGGTATGCGTGAACCCGATATGATATGCAACTTGGTTATAAGAAGACAGTGGTAATAATAATAATAATAAAGCTATACATTTTGAAAAATGGCCTTTCTGAACATCTGTTTCTCCTATTTCGATAACTCTGAAACCTGTGGATGTACAACATCTGATTTTGATAAAAACCCATCGTCGAGTTACCGTCAGATATTCTGAAAGGTACAATTCTTCAATGGCAGTCCCTGAGGGTAATTAGGGTTCAGCCATCGCTTGGATTGCTCCGTAATTTCCGTTACGCTTTTTATAGGGGAGTAACAATCATAATTATCCGTGGCCACGGTATATAAATCTCAGGAATGTCACACGTGACATCACTTTTCTCTTTTCGGGCAACCACACCCTTGCTAAGTCTTTCATCTTGCCGCCACCAGTTGGTCCTTTCTTGAAGGCCGTGCAGCGAAAGGCATTTCGTATTCCTTCTCTCATTCATCATCGTCGCTGCTTTACTTACTTAACGTTTGCGACCAAATTTAATTTTCCGCATGAATTTTGTAAACTTCACGCGGCGTGATTTTTACTTGTAACTGCGTTAACAGTTACGTAGCGGCAATGCTAACAACCGCTAGTGTTGAGTTCTTGAGCCTGCCGTCATTTGGATTAAACTCAACAGTGTACGGCTTTAAAGATACAAAAAAGAGTACAGAAAACCAAATCGCCTCTTTAATTCGAATTACTGTTGGCAAGTTTCCATTTCCATAGTCGCCAATTACATGACAATTTTTTTACACTTGAATTAGTGGATTTTTAGTATAGGCAAGAAGAACATTTCTCTCTGAATTTTAATTTTCTAACGAAAAAAACCCTCGCACAACCCACATTATTTCAGACAATAACACCCGTTTGGATTCAAGTTAAAAAGCTGCTGAGATAATTTTCTCGTCGTGCTTTGGCCCTGATACCTTAAAAAACCATTGATAGATACCAGTTCCACTACTAGTGATGGTAGGGTAGGAACCAAATTTCCACCGATTTACAAAAGTCACTAAAGGAGTCGGCCTATTACGGGGAATCCCCCCCCCCCCCCCACCCCCCCCCCCCCCCACCCCCCCCCCCCCCCACCCCCCCCCCCCCCCACCCCCCCCCCCCCCCACCCCCCCCCCCCCCCACCCCCCCCCCCCCCCACCCCCCCCCCCCCCCACCCCCCCCCCCCCCCACCCCCCCCCCCCCCCACCCCCCCCCCCCCCCACCCCCCCCCCCCCCCACCCCCCCCCCCCCCCACCCCCCCCCCCCCCCACCCCCCCCCCCCCCCACCCCCCCCCCCCCCCACCCCCCCCCCCCCCCACCCCCCCCCCCCCCCACCCCCCCCCCCCCCCACCCCCCCCCCCCCCCACCCCCCCCCCCCCCCACCCCCCCCCCCCCCCACCCCCCCCCCCCCCCACCCCCCCCCCCCCCCACCCCCCCCCCCCCCCACCCCCCCCCCCCCCCACCCCCCCCCCCCCCCACCCCCCCCCCCCCCCACCCCCCCCCCCCCCCACCCCCCCCCCCCCCCACCCCCCCCCCCCCCCACCCCAAAAGCTGTATAACTAAGAGGAGACCTCCACATAGCCTATAAAGGAATACGGAGAACCGACCATAGCTTCTGACCTAATGTCCAATCCTCACACCTTCTCGTGGTGCACCCTGTTGGATATCTACTTTGATACTGAACAAACGAGGATGGGCTGGCAATTTGGGATTTAGCCGACCAAATTGTATTCTTATTGCATTAAACCAATAAAGAAAATGATGGTACAACATGACAAAATTTCATGCCGTCTGGGGCGTCGCCCGTTTAAACAAGGTCCCCTTTGTTTTCGCCAGGGAACCAGGGCGAACAGCAAAAAGTCAGCTACTGAAACAAATCCTAAAACACACCCCAACTCAACATCCCCAGAGTTAAAGATCGGTACTATCAACATAAGAAGCCTGAATGGCAAAGAAATGGAGCTAGCTGAGGAATTAGATAAGTACCAGATCGTCGTAATAGGGGTGACTGAAACAAAAAAGGCAAAAACTGGTGAGATCTTTCTGAGCAATAAATACAAACTGCTATATTCAGGCAATGACAATCAAGGAAAAGGAGAAGCAGCCATAGTATTCAACACAAAATACGAGGCTAATCTTCTTGAATGGCAGGCAGTCCTATGGTCCCACATATGGTTCTCCTAAGGTAGAAATAGAGGAATATTTTGAGGCTTTAGAGAAAGCAACTGACACAATGAAAAATGAAAAGTTAGTCCTTGTTGGTGATCTAAATAGCAGAGTAGGAAATGATTGTCAGACATATACAAAAATATTTTGGGAAAATTTGGACAAAAGAGCAAAGCTAACAATAATGGTAAATGCTAGCTGAATTTCTGCTCAGGACATGGACTGGTTATTACTAACACCATGTTCCAACATAAAATGTACACAAATTCACATGTAGAGAAGAGGCAAGAAATGAGAAAAGTCTCATTGACTATGTTATTGTTGATAGTGATGTTTTCTCCCTAGTGCAGGACACCAGAGTGTACAGAAGATTTGAAATTGGAAGTGATCACTATTTAGTCAGGAAGATGGTTTAATGTTAATTCTGTTGTCAGACAAGGATGTACATTATCCCCTTTGTTATTCATTATAATGAAGATAATTATATATAATTATCTTCATTATGCAGAATAGATAATTATCTATATGGATCATATTATGAAGGAAAGTGGTATTAAACATGATATCAGAATTGGAGATGTTGATGCTTTATGTGGACGATGTTATACTTCTAAATAAATCCGCTACAAGTTTACAAGATTCCCTGAATAAATTGAATAACTGTTGTAATAGATACGGTATGAAGGTCAGCAATAAAAAGACAAAGACAATGAAAATATGTAGAATTGTTGAAAATGTCAACTGTGTTGTGAACGGGGAACCTGTGGAACAAGTAAAACATTTCAGCTACTTAGGCACGATTTTTACTGAAGATGGTAAATTAAATATGAAAATAGAAAACAGAATCAACAAAGCTGGTATGGTAGGAAGTCAATTGAATAAATTCATATGGAATAAGAGAGAAATTAGCTGTATACAAGACAGTGTTCAAACCAGTTTTAACTTATGGATCTGAGAGCTGGGTCGGAAGTAAAACACTTGACCAAAGACTAGAGACCGCAGATACGATATACGATTTACGAATATACACTACGCATTCCATACGACCTATGACTGAGCATCTGCAGTGATCGCCAATACATGATAAGTAGTAGAAATAGAAGACACAACATAAATTAAAAAAAAAAAATTTTAGGAAAAGATTTTTGGAAAATTTTCTAGTGTTTATTTCCTTTTTCTTTTTGGGGTGCAGGACCCCTTTGCCCCTCCCCGGGTGCGCCACTGACGTCTGTTATAGATGTACGTACGAAGTAGAGAGTGATAACTGAGTCCCTTACTGCAAAAGATATTAATCCATTAGAAATTCATAGCCGTCTGAAAAAGTGTGGAGACATGCTGTTGATGAGGATTTAGTTCGATGCTGGGTCTGACACTTTAAGAGTAGAGAAACCGAGGTCAGGACCTCACATCAGTTTGAGCACAAGGGATACAGTTAAAACATGAATGATCTTCACCGTCCTGCTCATAGACCAGATTTAGCACCCTTTGACCACCGCCTGTTTGGCCCTCTGAAGTATGCGCTCCAAAGACCCCATTTTGGGAAAAAGTTTTTCGTGAAAAGCTCCGACATCGGAGGAAAGACTTATGGGTTCAGCATATGGCATCCCATGAAGTGTGGACGAAAGTATCTAGAGAACGATACAATGCTCGCGAAAGAAGGAAGATTAATCCTCGTAAAAGTCATCGTTAAATAAATTTTATTTTCTATAGAATTTATGCCATTTTGCCCGAAAGAAGAAGCGTGCACTTTTTAAAGTCGCCCAAGTACTTAAATGCCTTTTTTCTTATACGAGTATGTTAACAAGTGGTGAAATCACGATATTTGAAGTATAAGATTTTTAACCTCCTCTTCTTAGAGCACTTCCGGCTCATTTTAAGAAGTTGGTATCCTCGAATGCGATTATTTTAGTCGTAATGTTAGAAGATAAAGATCTTGAGTGCTTGCTACCAAGTAAGTAACTTATGATAAAGACGGCCTAATTTCCTCAGAGTTAATCTCTGTCACGTTCGGCGTGAAACCACACACGCAAAATATTCAGCTTTAAGGAGAATGAAACACTTAACGAGAATGGACTCCGTCACTTCACGGAAATACGAAAGTAAAGTTTCGTTAAAGACCGCGTTGAAGTTGGCCACAGGAGAGTCAGTAATAGTTCAGATTATAAAACGCCGGAGGATGAAAGGAAATAACAAGTTTGAGAAAACTGGAAATTTGGATGCGTGTGTGTTTGAAACGGTTTCTGTATTCAAAAGAGAATATTTTCACCGTTTTTTTTAATTTTTTTTTTTCCTTCCGGAAGCTGGTTTTTTTTATCTTGCAAATCAGGCAAACCGGCTAGAAGAACGCACATAATTTACAAAACACTCTTCTTATAACCTCAATTAACAATAAAACGAAGTGGTTTCATAACCATAATAGCACTGTCTTGAAACGCGACCTAAAAAAATACGAAAAAAAAAAGTTCAATCCGCAATATGAATGGAAAATAATCACAGGAAATTCAATAGAAATCTATCAGACACTGCAGACTCTTAACATGTCACAATATTAAGAATTAAAATTACTTAAGTTATCTGCCAATGTAGAAAACTGAAGGAAACTGTAGAATTCGGTCGGTTAGGGGTTGTATGATATTTCAGAAAACTATCACGATAATCCCCTACAACACCACGCATATTCCCCCCCCCCCTTTAAAGACAATTTTTTTAATGACATTATGAGACAGAGAGTAATGATATCAATACTTAGGAAGGGGGGGGGCGCAATCTGGGAAATAGGACAAACACTATTATTTGAGTGCCTCAGTGTGAGACCACTATATTAAGGTGTTCAAAATTGTGGTCCCCCACCGAGGAAACGAAACCATCCACCCCTGTTTGCTGTCAATATTCACTGTCTAAAAATGAAATCTGTTTGAACACTTATTATGCAGATTATTATTATTACAACCTCTTTTTTGCGTTTTACGAATAAAGGCTACTTGTGGAATACAATTGTTTAAAAGAGACAAACTGCGATAAGTTTTTAATACTTTGTTAGGAATTAGTACTTCTACAAACGACTGTTTCTTATTATTAACAACATTTTTGTTTGCAAAAAAAAAGTTTAATATTCAATAACCAATGAATTTATTCTGTTTCTTCAACTGCCGAAAGGTGGTTAAATTTGCCTTATTGTGTAAAATAAAAAATTTTAAAAAGATTTGGTGAAAGCTCCTTATAATCACATCAAAAATGTAAAATGAAAACGTTCATTTAAACACTTCTGCCATCACAAAAAAAAAAAAAAAAAAAGAAAAGAAGTCCGAAAATTTACAGAAAAGAGAAATATCACGTCTCCTTATGGAGACGCCATCTTTCTGAACGGTAAAAAATTGCATAACTTTTGCCTATTTAAAGAATTTCGTTTTCCTAGGAAATAAAGAAACATCGCGTGCTTATTGAACCACATACTTCCAGGTAAAATTATTTTCGTGAGACAAAACTTGCTTGTGGTGTGTGCAACTTTCCTAACGAATGCGACTCATTTGGGGATTTTTATTTGAAAGGATGCTGACACGTAATCGCAGTTTTGATGAACTCTTCTGTCCATCCGATCTTCTCTTGGGAATATCACATTCCACGATTCATTATTAAGCTTGCTTTAGTTCAACTGACATTCTATTTTCTGTGAAGGTCAAATAAAATTTTTTCACTTAGTGAACAGCGAGTAGTTGACAGGATTTTTAAAGTGACGACATCACTGCAATAAGCGTTCAATAGAACAGCAGTTGAGAATTAACGAACCGAAAATATCATCTTCCTGTCAAACAATTTTCGAGTAATTTTATTTTTTCATAAAATGTACACAAATTTTAATATAAAATAAAAGTAATTAAATTTTTTCTTATTATTATTAACGGAAGAATTCAATTATTATTAAAAAAAAAAAGGGAGACGTCAAACTTAGGACAATTTCGGAAGGGGCGGCAGGCTAGATGAAAGAGTTGAGGAACTTCTAGTCTTTCATTTTAACTGCTGCGCATTGCGTGCGTTAACTCATGCATGATGCAATATATTGCTTCGAAGGTTACAGGACTCACGTTTTCTAGGTCTGGTCGATTCATATCTTCGGTTTTCTGCCTCTCCCATCCATCTCACTCCTGCAACTTGTTCCAGTTCATCCTTCCAACTTCTTCTCGGTCTTCCTCTTTGTCTTGCTCCATTCATTGGTCTCCACTCTGTTGTTTTTCTAGTCCATCTCCCGTCACTGCATCTGGCAATATGGCCAGTTCATCTCCATTCTGTTGTTTTTCTAGTCCATCTCCCGTCACTGCATCTGGCAATATGGCCAGTTCATCTCCACTTAGCCTGTTTAATGTATTTTACAATATCCGTGACACCTGTTTGAGATCTTATCCAGGTATTTGTTTTCCTGTCTCTTAATGCTATTTTTAGTATACTTCTCTCCATATTGTGTTGTTCTCAGCTTTTTTTTTGTTTAGGGCTTCTGTTAAAGTCCATGTTTCTGTCCCGTATGTTAGAACAGGAAGTATGCACTCGAAAGCTTTCCTTTTTTTAGACTCATAAGAATGTCGCTTATGAATATGTCTCTCATTTTCCCATAAGTTATCCATCCAAGGTGAATTCTTCGTTCAATCTCTTTTCTTTGGCAATCCTCAAAGGATAACAATTGGCCCAAATATTAACGTGTTCTATTTCATGGTTTTCAATGTTGACAGTTTTATGGTTTATGTATTTATTCATCATTATTTTTGTTTTTTCTCTATTTATTTTTAATCCAATCACTCTGGAGGCTTCATTTAGCTGATTTAGCCTTTCTTCCAGATCTTCAAGATTATCCGCTATTAGGACACCGTCATCTGCAAATTTCAGATCATGCAACCTTTCTCCATTTATGTTTATTCCTTTTGTTTCCCAATCAAGGCTTCTAAAGACTTCCTCTAGTGCAGCTGTAAATAGTTTGGGAGATATGGTGTCGCCTTGCTGGATGCCTTTTTGTATTGGGAACTTTTCACTGTTTTTATATAATTTGGCTGTTGCATTATTGCAAATATGTTTTAGTGTTTCAATATATGGTTTCTCAGTTCTCTGGTTTTCAAGTGCTTTTAGTGTTGCAGATGTTTTAATTGCATCAAATGCTTTTTCATAAATCTATATAGGCCAGACATAAGGGTTTGTTGTATTCAATTGATTTTTCAATGAGCTGTCTTAATGTGTGAATATGGTCCAAAGTATTGTAGTTCTTCCTAAATCCAGCTTGTTCACAGGATTGCATTCCCTCTAGTTTAGATTTATTTTATTATTTACAATTTTTGTGAAGACTTTATATATGATAGGGAGTAGGCTTATAGGTCTGTAGTTTAATTTCTTCCTTATTGCCCTTTTTTAAAAATTAATACTAGAAGTGAATTGTTCCAAATTTTTGGAATTTTTCTCTGTTTTAGGCATTTATTAAAGAGTTTAGTCATAGCTGTTTGATGACAGGGCATCCTCCTAGTTTTAAGGTCTACGATGCATTTAATGATGCAAAAAAGTTCATAACAAGAGGAGTCGCCATCATTCTTCATGCATCTATTCAACTTAAGTGGCATTAAAATTCTATTCTAATATTATCGAGAATATGATAATTAGCCATCTGATATTCGAATTACGAAAAATTAATTAATCTTACAAGAAAACATAAATCGTAACTTTCACCTATCACTTTGCAAGGTGAAAGTATATTAACTTCGCTAACGGCTCCGGTGTGAAGGTCTGTATTTGCACGTGAGGATTTGTAATGGAGACAAAATTACGAAACTTACCAGATATTCCAGGGATTTTTATTATTTCAAAATTTAGAAAAGTAACCTTCACTGTACAAATACTACGGAGATTTAATTCAAAAGGTTCTAGACAGCACGGACCGCGAACATTTTAATTACTTTTACGTCCTTAAAAACATTTCACTGAGTTCACTCATTCCCATTTATCAATTAGTCGACCCTTTACGGTCCGACCAGATCTGTCGGGCGAATAAGAAGATAAAAGAACACAAACATCCTGAATGTTGAATCTTAATTAGTACTTCTAAGAAGAGAGTATGCAAATAGCCAGACTATTTGCCTATCACACCATCAAAGCAGTTTTTTTTTGGATATAACTTTGTCAGGGCCTGCGCATTACACCATACTCAACAACACTAAATGTCACCGTTTAGGTATCCGAAGGACTGCCCTCGCTCAACAATGCCAGTCTCGTTTGCCTGCATGAAAGTTAAGATGACAGTTACGCCCCGGGAGCTCGGCGCAATTGAACAAACAACCCTCGACGAACACTGTTATGTGAAAGGCAACCAGACAGACGAACAAAAGCGATCGGTAGCCTCAAGTTTCTCAGTGGCGTAATATTGTCTCGTGCGTTATCTTGTTGTTCTTGAAAGTCGAGACAGGTAGACGTGTCCAGCAGTGGCACGTGAAGAGATAATAACGGTAGTGAATGCTTCGAGTCTACCGACGAACAATACTGGCGACAATGGACTGTGAGGGACAACTGAAAGAGAAAGTCATATATCACTCCGACCTTCACCCGTGTGTTATGGCAACCATTTCCTCGTAGGCACACAATAGTTTAATTGTTTTAGCAGGTGGATAAAAAAGGTAAAGGTTACTAGCTTCATCACAGGAACTGGGTTTGCAGCCTATTAAAATGGTCTTTTGGGGCAACAAAGGTCTTCCGGTTTCAGTTGCAATTTCGTTATCATCCGGTTAAAAAATAGGCATATTAGTGCAAATAGCTCTAAGATAACAAGAAGTTCTCCTCGCCTAAGTGTGTGTGTGTGGGGGGGGGGATCTTAAGGCAACCTCATTAATCTCATCTCTCCCCGCCCTGCCATTCTGATCTCGGATCTGCATCTTACCTTACTGAATAGGTGAACTGGGATTTATTTAAATTAACAGATGAAACAAAGGAATTAGTCGTGTAAGATAAAAATCTTTACAATTGCGTGTAATTATTTGTTTTATTATTTTTAATAAATAGTCGCTCTATGTTTCCTGGTTATGTGTGTGTGGTTCTTTTCATGCATGCTTTGTTTAAGTCTCAAATTTTACATTTTTAGCAACAAGTTGGGTTCATCTTCTTAAGTAAATGAAAACCTCCTTGGTTCATATCGACGATGCCTTTTGGTGAAAACACCTGGGTTCGAATCCGTCTAGGTAAAATGTATGGACTGGTTTTCCCTTGTAGGCATTGTCCACAAAGTATTCTTAGTGAGATTTTTACAGGGTAGTTCACCATTGCTCCCCCCCCCCCATTTTTATCCTGGCTCGGGACTGGCATATGGCTGGGACGTATTCATGACTGTAATCCATGTGTGTTCTGGGCCGGTTTGCCTGTTCTTGGGGGCGAAAAACCCTACCTCCGTATGAGACCGGCTAACTCACCTTTCGTCGAAAGAGACCAGATAAAGATTCCTCACGTCACTGAAGGGAATCGAACCCAGGTCTTTCCGACCAAAGGGCTTCGTCTATACTGACTGAGCTACGGAGGCTTTAGCAAAATGTATAAGGACATTTAAAAGTTAAGTTATCCAGTCTCAACCGGAGGTAGCAAGTCCCCCCCCCCTCTCTCTCAGAAACGCGTTATTTCACCACTCATAACAGACAAAGTGGTCACGTGAAATGCAGTCAAATAAACAAGAGACATAAGCGAACATAATAACAAACAATAGCAACTTAAGAAAAATTTTAAATGCGTAGAATTTGAAAATAGATTCGATGTCTTCGTGTAAGAACTCTTCTTTGAGGAGGACAGATTTTTTTTTTTTTCTTGAGATCTTGTGTTTGAAATCTTTAATAAAAATTTTCGATTCACCTCAAGTTTGGTTTAAATGTTGTAGGTATTAACCTGACAGAACAATACAAAATTAAATGACAATTGTGTAGAGTATATCAGCAAAAAACCGTTGCAGATTCAATTGGTACTATGTTTGATGTCATTAAACAAAAGGCTATTGTGACGCAACCTACCTTAGCATTGTCTCAATTCGCTTACAAACTTGTTTAATGCCAATACACGCATTCACTCATCTGTTATGTTAAATTAAAATGAGGCGTAATCAAATCACTAACGTACGTACACTGTTTTTAAAGAGACAGGCACCACTGCAATGTGTTTTATTGTCGACAATTGTTACTGCATTTAAATAAATAAAAAAAGATGACAAGACGGAAATGTTCAACAAAAGAGACAACTGCAAATTTGCTATTATTAACCTAAATACGGTTACTAAATTTTAATTACGGTTAGCCATGCTTCACAGATTATGAAAGACATTTGAAAAATTAAGGTATAATCAGTTTAGGAAGCAAATCCACAAAATCAAGAGACGAATTTGATAGAAATGCATTCATCTCCCTCTTCTGTAGGATCTCTCTGCAGGAAAAACGATATTGAAATATTAAAATGTTAAGTTCAAAGGAAAGAAAGTGTAACAGACTTTCAAAAACTATTTTAATAAAATCCATATTCATAACAGAAAAAAAAAAAACTTGATGAGGAAGACAGCATAAAAAGGAAATGAAATTGAAAGAATACAAAAATGCAAGAGAATGAGACTTGGACAAGTGAAGATTGCTCTTGCTGAGTCCTAAACATCTGCAATTAATGGAGGGCCTAAAACAAGCAAATATTTGATGAATACAACGCACTGAAGATGAAAGAAAAACTACCGGTACAATATGAATGATAATTAAATGGCAAAAGTCTACCAACTTGCAAACCAACGAAATGCACCTCTCCAGGACGCCGGATTTAGTTTGGTTCGAGTGGAATTACTGCCAAAAAACCTACGGCTAAGATATTAGCATATTTTGTTTGTTCTATGCGCGTTTTCTTAGGAGGCGGGGAGGGGAAGGAACCCTTCCTTTCAGTAATAGACAAGCACCGTCAGTGGGGAAAAAAAATTCTCAAAAATTCAGAGTCAGGATTCGAACTCATCTCCTTCAAAGGGACATCGGGGAAGTTGTGAAAGTTGATAGACCGAAGTCTACCAACTTGTCCTTTTTTTTATGACTGTTTAAAGCGATTTACTTAAAAATTTTCTACATGGTCACTATTATTTAGAGTTGGATATAATTGGAATTATTGTTTATTACGTGCGTTTAACTGGTTTGAAAAAAAATTAAAAATTAATAATTCGGTTGCAAAGAAAGGAGGTCGAAGTTGACCTCCAACACCGATAAAGCATTTAATGGTAATAATACCGAAAACCGATTGCAAATATATTCTAATATAAATAATAAATACACTTACTGATTTGTATTTATTTTTCGCGCGTTTCCAGGGAAAAAAATTAAAAAACAAGATAAACAGCTTAGTTTTTCTCTTACATGGAGCGTAATGCATGATCAGCCTCATGACTATCAAACCGTAACGTAGGAATAACAATATTAAGCAAATTAAATCATCGCATGGGACAACATGTGATGATTCTGATAAAACCATCTCTACCAACTACCATCTCTTAATTTATGCATGCCCAAGATTAAAAAAAAAAATAAAGTTGAAGTAGATGTTTAAGCTACCTAAATTGGCATTTATCGAAAGTGATGAAAGTTTTTAACAACATTAAAACAATAAAAGTATAAATGAATGCTTTATTTTAAGCAAAAAAAAAAAAAAAGTTGCAGTTGCTATAAATAATAAGTGAAATCATCATGAGAGACTGACAATGAATCAAGAATGAAAACAGATTAAAAGGAGGATGGCATTTGCAGTCAATAGTAACTGGTTCGCTGTTCTTTGCCAATCCGTGTGTAACTGTGGATGCTCCGGTCAGGTGAAAGCTTAAATAATTAGCTCAGGATCCTGGAGTTTATTCGTTCCCACACGTGACAGCGTGTACAACGGTGCCTGCGAATGACGTGACAAAAGATGGCAGGGTAATAACACACGGATCTGAAACACACAAGTGACAAACGCTGGGGTGTCTACAGTGAATAGCATCTCAGCTCTGGGAAAAGGCAATAGGTCATCTTGGCAACGTTTAAAAAAATTGACAAACTTCCTTACAACAAAAGCTAATTAGGAACAAAACCACTACAAGTTTTTTTCTCTGTGATAGAAATGCTTGTGAGAAAGTCCAAATGATAGAAACATCTCTTTTATCACCTACGTGCTTAAATGTCGAAGAAAAATACCTTTAGCATCATATCTCTATTAAATAATGAAGTCTAAGTGCAGAATAAAAAAAAATCGAAAAGAGGTGACAGCCTGCGTTCTTGTTCCACCCAGTGTTATCTTTTAAGAGTCACGGACACGTTAGAGCTGACGCCACCGCCTCTGTGCAATTATTAATGGAGCAAACCTTATCTGGGGTTGTCATAAGTTGCTATTAATTTAACAGGACTGTATGGGGGTCATGTCCTTCGCAGACAGAGGTCACGTCCTTCATCTTTTCTTCACTTCTCCTTTCCATTCTACAATAATCATATCCGAATATCATCGGAATTTAGTTCACAGCCTCTCGCCCAATCCCCAGACTCAGAAGTAACGTTCTGGGGATGATAGGTTGTTCTATTTACATAAATATACAGAAAACTTGGGAAAAAAAAAACAAAAAAAAAACACGAGAATGTGCCTTAAAAGAAAATAATTATTTCCTCGATATACGGTACTTCTATTATGGTATCTGGTCATGCAATGGGAATCTACAAAGAAACATTCAATACTCGGAGTAATTTTCAGATGCTTTTCTGGTATTCGTCTCTTTAGCGAAATCGGTGATATTGCAACGTATTTCAACAGCATTCATTGGGTAACCGTCAATGACAGGATCAAGACAAACAGGATTTCCGATGTAATCACACGTAATTTTTTATTCAACTCTCATCTGTTCTCTTACACTGAAGTCCTTTCGTTGTTATAATTCAACGTCGGTGGTGTTTTAAGGCCATTTTGTTTTATCATAACCGGTTAAAGTTGTGTCATTATACATTAAACAGCCAGCAAGACGAGGCCTCTTTTGGGAAACCAATTCTCTATCAACAGTCATCTGCCTCACTAACCGAACTCCGCTTTCCCTGTTTCTAAATATTTCCTGTGTTTCGTATCCTGGTGGAAACGTATGAAACTTACGTTTCGCATGTCAGTAGCGGAAGCATAATAGGATTCACGCGGATGGACTGATCTACTCTTATAAAGGATGCACCTCTCTTTCTCTTCCCGATCAATACTGGTGAGTCGCATCATCAAAATAGCGGAATATTCCATACTGCCATCTGAGCATTTCGGTGCTAGATAAGAATATGAAAAGATTCGATCCGTTTTATTAAGTATCCCCAGCGAGTAGCTTCTCTCATCCTTATTTCATCCTCAGAATTGCTCCAGCTGTTCGGCACAGTGCACGAGGTGACCAAAGTATCCCGCATTGACGCTACTCTATGAACGCTCGATTTGTTATCTCAGATTATAACACAAAGATTTGAGCTCCATCAAAAAATGGTAGACTTAACGAAGCAGTAGATGTGCATCGAGTTCCAACATTATTATTACCACGCGACACCGCCAGGAAGTCAAAAACTCATCGTGGGAGCTCACGTTGGCTTGAAACATGGAGAAACTGCCACAGAAGTTCTCGAAATATTAAACCTTGCTCTAGGGGAGGAAAACTCAAGCACTTCATTGGTTTTCTAAGTTCGAAAGTAAAGTGGTGTCAATTGAAAGTGTTCAACTTTGAGACATCAATCAGGGAGCAGAATGGATGAAATATGGCGCAGATCAAATGGTTTGTCCAGGAAAATAGATGAAATAGAAAACGGAAAAAAAAAAATTTACAAAAAATCTCTGGTTGTACCTGTTGAGTTTTAAATACTGTTCCTGCAAATGTTTCATCAGCAGCATTGGGTTCGTGCATCAAGTCAGAGGAAAACACTTTGAAATGGGAAGCATGGTGGTGGCAAGTAAATTCTGCTGCTGCTGTTTTAAACAAAAAAAAAAAAAAAAACACAGTCCCGTTAACTTTTTTGATCCCATATTGGGTCTGTCCTGTAAGTTTTCCTTGCTGCAGCAAGCCTGGTGATTCAAACAAATCCACACGTTGCATCCATCCCAAAGATATGGACTAAAGAAATTTTAGGCTTAACATTTCGTTAAATGTTTGCTCACCGAAGACAAATCCATTAATTCTTTTCTAACAATGGCAGAGACAATTCATACCCGAAAGAAGAAAGAAAAAAAAAATCATGTTGAAATCTGCTCATTATATTATATGGAAATATGTCATGATTAAATTGGAGGGGCATAAAATAAAGTATTATATTGGTGGAATATTTTTAAAGTTGCGCAGTTCTTAGATAATATATTAACAGGATAGCCGAATAAATGTTAAAACATATTTCGAAAGAAAGAAAAGGATAATAGCGAACGGGAGGGCTCTCCAAATATACGAGACAGAGAGATTACAAAAACTCAATTTGATGACAAGGAGAGGCTGTCATAGATCGTTCATTTAATGGATATCAAATGGGTGTCTACCATGAAATTTATACATAAAGAAACGGCTTAAGTATGTCCAAATATATGACCGTGCAGACCACACAGGTTTGTTTTTATGCAGAACTAATATTTAATTGGCCTTTAAGCGTTTGCTAATTATCGCAAAATGCACGCACCAAATGTAAATATGCTACTGATCTTCAGCCGTCTCCTCAAAGAGGAATCGCGTGATATTACGATCAACCGAAACAAGCTCATAATTGAGATATACAAGGGAGAGAGAGAGCATTAACCATTAGCAAAGAAGACAGAGTTTAATGAGACAACAGTGGGTATAACCTCACATGGCAATATTTTACGGGGTCTTTTTTTATATAGCCTGAATTTCCATTTCAGGCTATACATTAAAGAAAAACTCTTAATGTATTAACTGCTTTCTTGATTTATGATATGATCCGCCTATCTTACATTAAAATAAATCCTTGACCGTCTCTTGAAAAACCAGAGGTAATCCACCCCTAGTAAATTTGTATTATCTCAGACTTTCGATGTTAATTGTTTTTTTTGGGGGGGGTGGAGGGGTAGAATCACTTTGATAAACTCACTCTAAATTACAGGACAGTAAAAATATATGTTTACGCTTAGAGACAGTAGATCGCTTCTGTTAAGCGTGTATTCTCCAGTCGAAGTGCCTGTTTCAAAAGCAAGAAAAATTTCGTAACTCAGTATGATAATGGTTAACATAAAGTTAGCTGAAAATCCTCATAAATATTCCTTGCATTATTTGATAAAAATAGTATTGCAAAATATTTATAGCGTACATATGGGGAAAGATCCTTCTCCAGACCTATGCTAATCTAACACACATGCACTAGAAACTGCAATGCAGTCTCCCTCTCTCTCTGTATGTGTTTAAATGGGACAGAACGAAAGTAAAATTGACTCTGTACATTCACTGCCACAATCCTTATGTAATTGCCATTAATCATTTTTAAGCTTCAAGAATAAACAGACGTTAAGCTTATTACAGTCTACAACAGCAGTGGTTATCAGTATCGCGATTGCGGCTCCCCCTGGTGTATTTAAGTCTTTCGTTTTAAAAGCTCTTCTGAATTTGGAAAAAAATACTCGACCAATTACTGCAATTAACAGTACATTTTGGGGGCTGCAAACATTTTAAATTATTTCAAGTACTGAAATTTTTTAATGAGCTCCGTTAAGACCGAAATGATTGCACTTTATTATTTTAATTTAATTTATTGTTTGTTCGAACTAAGTTATTTGAATTTAGCAGCTACACTGTGGGCCAATACTTATCAAGCTTTCTACTTGCAGATGACGAGAGAGAAAGAATCGTTGCTGTCGTGGAACAGTCACTGATAAACTGTATGTCAATGGGTGGGCCTTCATGACCAAGGAAGAGGAATTTCTTACCACAGTATTCTATTAATTGCAGAACTATAGCGTAGCCCAGCGGGAAATTGCAAGTCAGGCTTGGAAATCATTTTATCTCACTAATTGTTTGGGAGTCATTTATCAAATAGGAGAGAGTTCAGCCTCTCTGATGGTGGGTAGGGATGACTTTCTTTAGGTCTCATGTACAGATAAACTACAAAATCTGTGAATCGCCACCTGTTATTTCAGCAAAAACGTTTGCCGTTTCAATGGTTGTTATATATTCAGCAAATAAACAGTGTTGATTTAAATCTAAATAAACTGTAAATAAGAACAAAGTTATTTACTATAGCTAGCTACACTATGCTATTTCTTAGGAATAAGGCAACTATGAGTATGTATTAATTATGTGTGTTCTCGGAACGATTTGTTTGCTTTATGGAAGAAAAATTCTTACTTTCCTAGGAGATAAATGAAACCAAACTGAAAATCAAAATGGTGGATGTCATTTATACACGAGATCCGATGTGCAGCTACACGTTCTACTGCTTTAACTCGCCTTTAACAGAAAACTCTCGTAAGTGTTCATCACATCCATGGGATTCAAATTCCTGTGGTCATAATCAAATGCATGAGCCATTTACTGGATGCACTATGGATATGATATCCTTTCAGACTAATGGAAACTCATGGTTTAATTTGGCTAATATTTTGAAAATATTTAAATATTCCTGCGTAATCTTCGTGGTGATTTTCCTGCCATTGGATCAGCAAGACTATTAAGAGGTGATTCCAGTTATGGGCATTTTTTTTTCTAGGTCTTCTCTTTCCCGGTTCCTGAGTTAGCCGATCTCTGGCACAGAGAAGTAGATTTTTAAAAAAACAATCCTGAAAGGAACACGATTTTTAACTCCGAGTTCCGAAAAATAGACATTACAACACACACACACGTGCGCTCGAACTCGAATAAAGACGGATAAATATTAGTTAGGATGAGAAACACGGCCTCTCACGCAGCCGAATGCACTCAAACTCGACAATGGCGAAAACACTGACTGAAAAACTAGTACCGAGACAGTCCTTTTGGCGAATGAAAACGTTAAGATTCATTTTCATTGTATAATGATTAAGAAAAAAACAGCATTTAACGAGTTTTATGTGCACAAAGTAACTCATTCTAAATTCCTCGGCTATTAATTATTTTAGACGTAGCAAAATAGAAAGCGGAATGGCTTCCAGTGCATCCGGATCCACGCAGCTTGCAAGAAACCAATCTCCAAACACTAATTCCTTCAGAAAGGTTGGGCGACCAAAACAAAATAACAGACAAGATAAATGACCGTGCAGACAATAACAGTGATGCGACATTAAAAGAGAGGCCGTCTCTGTTACATCATCTTCCGTTAGACACGCTGACATTGACCTTCAAAGGTGAGAATCTTAATTGCACGGGCAAATTAAAGGCCTCAAAAAAGAAAGAAAAAATCGGTTGTCGGAATGGTAGATGACAGGATGGACGAGCAAAATTAATGAATAAGCGCTTCGATGAAGTAGGCCGGTGAGTTTTTCAGTGAGTGAGACTTGTTTATCAGAACGCAACGCCTGTTTACAAAGACGATCACGTGATGTTTTGAGTTTTAAAAAATAAACGCATATTCTTAATCTTTTTGTTTATTTTGTAATTTCTTACTTTGATTTTTGAGAGATATTCGGGGTGAACATATTTTAATGAATTCATATCATAGGCATTAAAAATGGCGTAGTCACAAATACATGCTGATACGCCGTGTTATTTTACAATTGTATTAATGTTGCAATCATTTATTATGATCAAACACAAACGTAATTCCTAACATTGGGCTCAACAACAACTTGAAAAAGCTCCGTTAGCTCACCGTTGATACCATTATACTATAAATTTACAACCTTTAGTACATCGGATTCGCATTGAAACAAAAACGTGATTTCAGTTAATGTCGAACGCATTTTGGTCGCCTAAATCCAAATTTGCCAGTCCATCCTCAATCGTTCAGCACCAAGTGGATACAAACGAGGCGCAGCAGCACAGATGAGGACTGTGCATTTGGTCAGAAGACTGCGTCTTGACATTCCTTAATAAGATAAAGTGGAAGTTTCCTCCCTCTTATTAAGCGTTGACCCTTAAGGGCCTTTCACAAAAGTTTCTATAATAAATTTCTTCCCATTATTATTTTTATATGTTACTAATTTTCTCGTTCAACACATGAAAGTTATTTACTGTATTCGGTTGGAGTACTAAATAACATAACCGTTTGTAAACTGATTTATGCAACCCGCAAATGTAATGACCCTCGAGAGAACTACATCAAAGTCGTTTCCTTAATTAAGCCTTCCCAAGTTTTAATGAAAAAATATATACCGGTATATTTCATATCTCTACCTGCCTTTATTCTCCGTGATTTCTCCATTTAATATAACAGTAATCCTCATGAACGAAGATTCTAGAATTTCCGGCATTGGTGCCTACCGAGTTATCCGTGTTCTAGATATGTCAGTAGATAATAGCTCAATTTGTTCCAAAAGTGTTCACTTCGATTCAAATTATGGGCTTCAGGCAGTCGGTAAAAGAGGTAACAGACCATTAACTTCAAAGTATGCGACATATTGATCTATTTTATGAGAAGACGTTGGCGTCGCGGGGCCCCAGTGCTTCCTGAAACACCCATTTGATTTTAGAATCTATTTTAGATCAATTTGCAATAATAAAATCGCTGTGCCAGATTTGGGGGTTAACAGTAAACTACTTCAGTGCTGACTTATACTCACAAAGAATAATCATTATAAGGAGCAACCAGAGAAACTGCATCGAATACAATAACTCTACTCGAGTGCTTCCATTAAACGATTATAGAGGGAAAGGGGGCGGGGAAGATCAAGAAAAATAAAAGTGGCCTCAAAAGTGAAAATGTGTAAGACTCCTCGGGAAATAAAGTGACGGGTCATGCCAGGAAATCACCCGAATACAGGAATTTAATTAGAGAATACCCCCGCTTTCATAATAATATTAAGATTTTGTTTAAAGCAAATGTTGAGATTTGGAAATTAGTAAATGCCATGACAATAAATAAGCTGCATAACCTCCAACCTTTGGATTCTAATCTTTTAATATTGTCCAGATGCTTGAACGTCTTTAGATAAATCTCATTATCCGGCGTGAGACTTTTCTGCTTATTGGAGTTCTGAAGTGGTTTGAAAATCGTCATTTTCAAGATTTTTTGTTTTCATTTTTATTTTATAAAAGTAACTTTTTATCATAATCATTTGCAAACTTTTTTTTTAATTTTCTAGAAATATTATTTTTAACTTATGCGCTTTATTTTTCTTTTAGACCGCACTCGAAGAAGGGGGGAGGGTGAGATTACAAAGGACAAACGTTTCCGCGAAGCGCTATTTATACCTATCACTGATACAAAAATAGAATTCTCGCTGTTTGCGATTATTCTTCTCGCATGATTTACTCAACAAACTCATATGATGACTGTGATAAGTTTCATCTAATCTGTAAAAACGCATTAACACAATGAGGCTTTGTTAAAAACTTAGCAGTAGAGTGTTAGCAATACCTGAAATGCAATGCTTCGGTAGCACAATTATAAACTGATTAAAAATAGCTACTAGTAATTTAGCATTATAATGAAAAACTGACTGAGGAAAAAAACGACTTGCGGATGCGAGTGTTTATCCCTGAGATTTTTAACAGATATGCAAAGGTCACATGAATGCGGAATAACTTGCAATTGATAATGAAGTGAGAGAGAAATATTATCGGATGGCCTCACATCAATTCGTGGCAGAAGTTCCTTTCTGAAAGTGTGCATCTAAACAGTTGTCATAGGTTTGAATTGGCCTGCACCTCGTGTGTGTGTGCGCGCGCAACATTTCTGAAGTTAATATATTCATTGAAGTACTATAAAAAATTGTGTCTGCTATCAACATCAGCTTATTGGGATGGCAAATGTACTTCAAGACAAGCTATCTATACACTAAATTGTTGGTTAGTGTAAGTTCTCTTTGCCATCTTCAGAAATCACCCTTAAGATATATAAGCCCGTTACCAGGGGAAAATATCGATAACTTAACGAACTTCATCACAGCATTCTGGAAGCTAGCAATGATGTTGATTTTCTATAAAGAAATCAACATCATTGCTAAATTTTTCATTATAGCAGCATGCACCTTCATTATGTTTCCAAACTGAATAATAACGAGACATAATATTTTAATGACACAATTGAAAAAAAAAAAAGTACGCACATTTGTAATTATTTTAATGTCTCCACCAAGAATCGGAGAAATCTTATTGTTCATGATATTCTGCAGTGATCTAGTCACACCAGCCTTGGACTGGAACCATGGACACTGCGCTGTATATGATTAATATAGCTTAGTATTAGATTAATGCAGCTCATTGACCTTTATCCCGTTAGCCACATCTCCATCCTCAGAGAGGCGTGGCTTTGGCTAGCAGGAACCCAACCAACTAATGCTCAAAGCACGCAGAAGTTACCCTTCAATGCGGTCTCTTATCTTTAAAGCCTTTAAAATATATATACAAAAAATCCGAAGCTTGAGCCTTCATAGTGGGGCTATTTTGAGTACATCTACGTAAATTCGATGGTAACTTGTATAAAAGTATATTAAATAATTCATATTCGTGAAAAGGGAATTTACGCACAACATGATGTACTCTAAAGAGACTTCAATAATCATTTAAAGTTGAAGGGAACTCAGCTGTTGCATAAGTCAACGTAGTTGTTAATACAATTTCACGTTTGAACTGCACTTATATTCAGTGGAATGAATTTTGCTACGACTAGTCGAATAACCTAATTTAAATCCACTGAATGGTGGTTTAGAATTTCAACTAGATTGCACACATCGGAAGTAGCTTTCATTCGGCGTTGACATGACATTAAAAATTCATTCGCCAAACACTCTGCTGCAAATCAACATCAGACTTATTCATAATAATTAACAATTATTACTAATTGTTTGAAAACAGCTGCGAGCACTGATTACAAGAGTTTCAGTAAATGAATTCTGCAACTACTTTCGTTTTATTGCGCTTAAGTTCATATTAGTTGTGAAACTTACATTCTAATTGTGTTGTTGGCTGCTGTTTCTGCCAAGTTTAATAAGTGCGTTAAAATTTATTTTCTTATGCAATTAATTTTTTGGCTTTTGTTGCAGTTTCATAATCCCCATAACCGCCTATCTCAAAGACAATTTTGATCAAATTTATGAAGGCTGAGTATCCCAGGTTTAGGCTCAGCCTTTTGTTTTTAAAACCTTAGTCTGAATAGATAGCAATCGTTTATTTGTATGAGTAGCTGTCATCGGTAACTTATTCAGAAATAATCATGATAAAAATTAAATTACTGCAAATCATTCAATATTAAGAACATTGCGTTTGAAGATTGTCTTAAATTAACGATAAGGTTAGATATGCGTGCTTTCATTATTAATACTCACAGTGATGCACTGTCGGCCTGGTTGGTCGAGTGGATAATATACACGCTGTCCAGCCAACAGGTCGTGGGTTCGAGTCCCACTGCGGACATGCGCGTTTGTCCATGGATGTTTGAGCCTATGAGGCTTGTCTTAAAAATATCAAAAATTTGAAAGTATTTTCAATGCAAGGTCAGACCGCTCGTATTGTTATTGAAATTATTATAATTATGTGACACCTCCATGGAGTCCAAAGACTCATCGAGGGAGAGTGTGCCAAGAGCATCGAAAATAGGCTCCTTCCAACTACTAACCGCGCTCAAACTTGCTTAACTTTTTTCATAAGCCATTAGTAGCAGAGGCGCTACCAATCGACCAACCTTTGAATGCATAACTTCAATCAATTCTTACCGGTTTCTTTTTGAACGAAAAACTGAAATCAAACCAACATTTCTCTTTACATTCTTTAATACTACATATCAAGAAATTACTATTGCTATTATTATCAGAGCACTGCTTCTCTAATATCTTTTTCGTTATTTGAATAAATCTGTTCAAGTTTTAACCATAAAAGCGTAATACTTATTGCGTACAGGTCTAGAATACAAACAACTGTTGTAGACTACGCATTTCTCTAGTACTTCTAAGATTCTGGAACAAAAGGGTTGTAAGTTTTATTCTTACACAGCACTATTTTGAAATACTCTTTAATTTCTTTAAACCCGGGGGAGGGGAATACTTATTCGTGCCATCAGCTGTTATTTAGAGTAAACTAGAGAACGTTACTTGGTAGTGAGCAGTGGTTTGTATTTTAGACTGTACGCAACACAGGATTGCATGTTTACGGTTAAACCTTTACCAAACAACTTTGTTAAAGATGGATGAATTGTAAGGTAAGGAAACAGTTAAAGTGATTTATTTAAATGCAAGAGGAAGAACTTCTAATGCCAGCTCCAGCAACAATAGCGAAAAAACTTTCCATTTTCTCCAGCACAGCATCGCTCTGCTCTTAGACGTGAGCGATAGTAAAAAACTCAGACCTACTGAGGATTAATATTTTTATTAAACAATTAATGATTTTACATTAGCTAGCAGATCCTCAATCGGACCATTGAGAACCACACTTCAGTTTAAGACGGTCAGCAAATAACTGCGTTACGCTGCCGCGTCAGAGATAACTACCTAATACTCCGTTTAGCAACCTAATTGCGACAGCAATAAATAGAGTCATTATATTTATTATAAAACACCGCGCATATTTTTATGTTTAAAAAACTCTCCGGGTGACCCACTTCCGAAACGGCGACCATGGTGTTTGTCGTGTTTAGCACGTAATTCGGTCTTAAGTTAACAAAAGTGCTTCAGATCTGAAGAAATGAAGTCTGTGTTGCACTAAGAAATGAGTCTAGTTGCTCGTATCCAATTACTTCTCAAGGATAAAAGCGAGGCCTTCAAGAAGATTAAGCCAAAATGAATTTCCAGAGATTGTGTGTATCTTTAAAGAGTTGATATCCCTTATCGACTTTGTCTGTTGCAAAAATGGCGTCTCTAACTTAGGCTAAATAATTTGGAACTTGTTTGCAGTGCATATCAGAAACGCGATAGAGTATTCAAGGGCGCATTTAATGGATCAGGATTCAATGCTATCAACACAATCAGCGAAATTGTACATGCAACCAAAAATAAATCCCTTGCATTTTTTTTTTTTTTGTAACATATTTTAAGTATGTGCCATGCAGCTCATACTCGCTTCAATCAATTAGAAGGCACTTTCGCGACCATAAAGGACTTGGTTGGAAGAGGAATTTGCTTCTCGTGTTTAGATGCGTTTAATCTGCAAGCAATATAGAAAAAATACAGAAAATACAGTCACTAGGGCATGCATTTGGTAGTCACTTCGGTGACTGCCATTCAAGTTCGCTGTCTTTTCTTGAATGCATAACAGCAATCCCTCGATTAGTGAGCTCTTTAAAACAGGCGCATTAATCGAAAACGCACTAATCGAATATAATAACTATGGGAAAAAGTATAATTCGTTCCTCAGATTTCTTTTTTGGACCCTAATTTTTTTATAAAAGAATTAGGGTAAGTCTCAGGGCCTAGTTAAAGGAAAACCATGAAGCTGAAAGACAATAAAACATATTCAGAATATAAATTTTATTATTCTACTTCTTCACAAAGAATTGAGCTAACGTAGTTTGGCGGAAATTTTGTTTATTTTTTTCATACAACCGACGGTATGGCCCTATAGCCTCTCTTCTGCAAATTTTACTGCTTCTCTCTTCATTAGGGTCAGCCTCTAAGCATTGCTGCTTAAAAACTTCGATTGTACGAAAAATATTTTCAAATTGTTTCTGTGAAATCTCTTTCGGCTGACTATCACTGGTTAAATTTTCTTCAAATTTTCCCCTTTTATATTTTCTTCGGGATCTTCCCGCTGTGCATCTAAATTTAGAAGGTCGGAATCACTCAATTCTTAAGAATGAGATTTAATTAACTCTTGGGCTTTATCATTGAAGGAGAGAAAGAAATGAAGGACGTACGAATTGGTCGCCAACACGCGAAATCACGTGCTTTATAGATAAAATTTCCCAACTGTTATACAAGCAAAATATTTACCACTTTAAAAACTACAATGAACATAAGAGAGAAGTTAATTTTCCGACGTGTAATAATAAACAACTCATTCCAGAAGACGGATTGATTACCCTATTATATGAATGGATTCTCCTTTTTATTGTGACATGCGCAGAAGTGTCGAAGGGTCTCGAATCTGTGGGCGTACTATAGCAGACGACAAATTTTGGCGGTAAAAATTTGGAAAACAGTGTACATGGAAGTAGTGTAGTATGCCATTAAAAAGAACTTTGTAAAATGTTTTAAATCGGTAACTAAATTATTTCATTCTGGTGAGTGATTTATTTAAAATAGTTAGCCATAAAAATGTATAAATAGAAAAATTTTAAAATCTGAAACATTTATTTTGAAGATGTATATAGGCGCACTAATCGAATTTGGGTATAAAAAAAAAAAAAAAATGACGCACTAACCGAAGACGCACTAATCGGGGGCGCATTAATCGAGGGATTACTGTACTTCATTTGCGTTATACGCGTTTAATTCTGGCAGATACTCTGCTGGTAATGTAACAGCAGATTCGATCCTTCTTTGAAATTTTAAACTATAGGTTTAAAATTTCACTATAAGCAAAATATTAAAAACTTGAATTAGCTTTCCCGCTATTAAAAGCCGAACTTGCTACGACTGAATGAACCGATTTTTGATAACAGTAATTTTATAAGAAAATTTCCTCCCGGAAATTTTAAACTTTAGTTGGAGTAATGTGAAATTTAAATTATTTAATTTTATTAATTTTATAATCCATACGGGGAATCTTTTTCAAAAAATATGTGTATGTTTTCACATATAGGGCTAGATAAATTATGCAAAATCCTATTCGCTATCAAAAAAAATGTACTGTCAAGATCATCCCCCTTGCTTTTTTTTATTTTATGTCTGCATCAGTCGAAAGATTTCCTCAGTATATATATATTTCGTCCGCTCTGCAGCTGCTCTCTAGCGAGCAAAATCTACTCGCCATGGCGTATTTGTTGAGCCATTATATATATATATATATATATATATATATATATATATATATATAATAGCAAGCTTTTTCTTCTGTCTTAGTCTTTTAAAACCTCCTTTCTACCAAACGTCTCACCTTTGTTCGTTCTATCTTTTCAATACAATCCTACTTATGTAGCAAGTGTTAGTCCTCCATCCCTACACAGTTTAAAACACCATGCATATATTGTACGTGCAACCAACGCGCGTGCCTTACGAATTTTTTTTTTTCTTCTTTTTTCTCACTGTTTCAATAGCAGTCAGTCGCGTGTATGTGTGCGTGCACGCAAACGCATACGCGCAGATGGAGAGAGAGAGAGGTCAAAACGTACGGGCTTAGTCCAAGGTCGAGTAGAGGGCAGCATAACATGTGCTGAGAGTCCTTAAAACTGCTACGGCGCCACAAGCGAACAGGAGCAGCGAAGAAGAAAAACGACCGATGGAGTGTCCTGGTGGTCGCTCTAGATGTCGCTCAACTGTCAACACAGTAAACAGAACTATAAAGAAAAAAGCACTTCGATGAGAAGAAAAGAGTGGCTGACAGTTGTTTATGCGTGATATATTGGCGAAGCACTGCTGAACTTTCTCCGTGAGCACGTGCGGGTAAAATGCGCTGTTGCTTTTCGTTTTTTCCTAATAGTTAGCTGTATCTCGAATTAATTGCACGGAGATATGCAAGGTGAAATAACTTTCAATAACCACAAAAAAAAGTAAGCAGTTTATTAGGTTGATAGAGTTACGTTTACAACTGAATATTCGCATTCAGTAACTCCTGCTGCGCGAGAAACCAAAAGTTTATAATCTCGTACTCAGAGCAGTTTAAAACATGTTTTGTGTTTCAAAGCATCAACACAAAGGAAAGAGTGAAAACTGAACAAACAACATTTTATATTTAATAAATGGGTTACAACAGGAAAAATTATACGAATGTTTGGATCTTTCTATGAGCATAAGCGAATGCTGTTCATCCAACTAAATTTTCGAAGTCACCAAGGAACACCGAGTTTTTTTTTGCGAATGATATATTCGGAATTGTTATAGGTACAGTGGCGTAGTTAGGGAAGGGCGAAGGGAACGATCCGCCCCGAGCGGCACTTTTTTTGGGTTTGGCTCACAACATGGGTTTCCATGGTAGGAACTCCTTCAGCGTGAACTTCTCTTACCAGAGTGCGTAACCCAAAGTATGAAATTGGGGTCTCGCGGTGTGATGGTATCGTCGTTTTTCCTGGTTTGGTCTTGAACCTTTGTTTGTAGTGCCACGAACTGAACTCCGAAAGATATCTAAATATTCTGGATATATGGACAATGCAATGCTTCCTACTTTGTGGCGTTTCTATGGAACTGACCATTGTCTTTCAGCAAGACAATGCACCACACCATGTCATAAGGCAGCTGCTGTAACTGCGTGGTATGTGGACATGAACGTCACCATACTTTACCTGCCTCCACAGAGTCCTGATGTCAACTCCATTGAGCATCTGTGGGTTGAACTAGAGCATCAGGTGAAGTCAAAGGACGTCCACTACACAACAGTCAGGGCCCCATTACATGTCTACATGAAAATGGTCCAAAATTCAGATTGATCGCTATCGTACGCTTGTGGAAATAACGTCCCCCTAGGACTACTGCAGCCATCGCAACTAAAGGAAGTTCTACATCTTATTAAGACGGGTAAACGATATTTTATATTTAACACGTTCATTGCCAAGCTGAAAATTGGAATTTCGTGTGGTTGCCAATTTTTTTTATTTTTTTAGAAACTTGATAGCGACGTCCACGCGATAACGCGTGATCGACCGCCCGATGAGAACTCGCATCACGCGATATTACGTGATTGGCAATTGATAAATGGGATACAATTGGAAAAATTGTACCAATGTTTGGATCTTCCCCGAAATACCTTTCATTGACCTAGGATTACCCGAAATCAGGGGCGGCTCTGCAGTTCTGTAGACACTACAGAACTGCAGCACTCCCCAAATTTCTCGATATATACAATAAATATATTTATTAATTTATTTATATTTGCTTGTAATATTTAATTTTATCATCAACAATCCTATACAATTCTCTTATTTTGTACAAAAAAATAATAAAAATCCATCTTGCAGCACTTAGGAGGGCGAAGGACGCTAACAGCACCGTGTTTACCACAGTGTCATATTGCTACGCGCGCAAGCATATGCACGTCATTGTGAGATGAGAGCTATTAGCGTAATGCGGCACTGTCCGTCGCGCAGTTCCACTGTTGTTTATATGTAGTTTGCGTCACTAGTAGAGTGTTCGTAGTACTTATCGTGTTTACTCCGTCTCTTTAAATATTTGGACATTACAATTAAAGACATAACATTTGTTATCGTTTTCATTTTAGAACATTATTGGGGTTATGATAAATAGATTTTATTTTAAACTAATTTTTAATAAAATAAACTGTATAATTTTATCGATAATAAACAATATTGTTTCATGTTGATTTTTTTTTAGTTTTTAACATAATTTTGATATTTTTATCCAAACACGTATATACGCTGTACTTACAGTGTGTGTGTGTGTGTGTGTGTGTGTGTGTGTGTGTGTGTATTTCGAAAGTTGCAGCACCCTCACGATTCCAAGCCGCAAGCCGCCACTGCCCGAATACCTTTCGTTTACAAATTGTCCTCAAAGGAAATTTTCAATTGCAACATGTTCTTTTAATGTCTATTGCACTTCTTTATTCAACTGGTTCGACTCCTCCCTTTACGTTACTCGTGCTAAGAATCCTTGAAATTCGCTTTTCTTCCTGCAAGGGACTGTTTTCACGATCGAGAATTTAACCTTGTACAGAAAGAACTAAATATAAATTTCTCGGCATTTGCGCGTCGTTCTGAAATTCTCTCAACTGGCGGCAGTCACTAATAAAAGAACCGGTTCTAACGAGCTGAAACATCACGTGTTTACAGTTTCAGGTGAAACACGACATACGAATCCCAACAGATCATAAATAAATAAAGATTTGATTTAATTCATCTCTTTTTGAGCTATCGTGTGTAATATCTAAAATTGCATTTATTTCTAAGCCGTTAATGTGGGAATTAGTCAGTCAGTTACTGCGGATATAAAATGAGTGGCGATATTTAAATATTACGATCAAGGCAGCCCAAACTCAACTACATTTAAACAATGTCTAATAAAATAAAAAAATTAGCTAAATAAATTTAATTAAATCTTCAGTTTCGTACTCAAGACAAAGTTATAAAAACTGAATTATTTAGCAGTTGATTTTGAGAACTCTGGTCGAATATTGATTTGCAAAATTCAAAAATAAAGCAACAAAACAATCATATAGAACTCAGAGGAGCTTCGAAACTTTGCGTCAAAAACAATCAGGGAGAGATTTCGAAAATATATTCAAGTAGTCCACTATGTAAAATGAGATTTGCGACCAGGGTTCTTTATGTCTGATCGTCTAGTGCAGCGCTTCCCAAACTTCTGGATGTCAGGGCCCCCTTTGCAAAAATTAAAATATTTCACGGCCCCCCCTCGAAAACAAATCGTGATAGAGAGATATATTATTATAATATTTATTGTATTTATATTCAATACAAAACATACACAGCGAATATTGCAAAAATCAAATGCATATATTACATTTTTTGCCTCTTACCGTTTGGTTCTGAAGACGATGCGGGCTGTTCTGGTAAAAAAATATGAAATACTGTCCTTTTTTTTTTTAGTCTGTTTCTGCTTCTTCTGATTGTTCGCGGGATTTTTTTTTAATTTTTTTTATCGGCCACTTATCCATCTCAGGGTTAAATTTTTTAACGTAGAATAGATCAAATAATATCACCACTTACCGATACTGGCACACCACAGACTGATAACATGAAATTAGTGAATATTACCCGAATAAGGGAATCCCTGGACCAGGAACATTTTTCTCTTTTGTGACTTTTCTCCCTTTACGGTAATTAAGCCCAACGCGAAACAAACAGCAAAGGCAGGTTATTAAAACGTGCATATGACTGGTGCGGTATTAACAAAAGATCGCGCAACCGAAAGATAAAAGCATAGCTGACAATTGAGTTGAAATGTTAACTCTCTTCAACCGAATTCCATATGTGAAACTGCCATGACATTCATTATATATATATATATATATATATATTACTTAGTTTTAACACTTTTACGAATTTTAACACGTTCGGTTGAATTTTATTGATGCCTTGGGAAATCGAACTCGCACACATCTAATTAATAACAATAGTTTTTAGTTAGATACTGTGTTTGCCCATGCAACATATAGTTTTGTTTCAGTCTATACAGCATAGTTTCTGTATGAGGGGACATGTGATTCATTAATTAGTGTGTTTTTATCCCAGCTGTCTCTAATTGCATTATTTGTTGAGAAATATATTACACAGACTCCTCATACCTTATTCACTGGCATAATAAAAATACTTGTTTTTATTGCCTCTGCAGTATAGTGGCTTTTAGGGAGGGCGTGTTGTTTACCACTGCAAGCGAGTTACTATCTCCCCACATGAACTTGTTTAAGCTTTTTTTGATGTGTGAAGTATATGCGAAATTTTTATTGGTAACAGAAAACTAGCTCGGATGAGAGTGATAATATAAAACGAGTTTTGATATGTATATAAAGTCAATATCAACAGTCCCTGATTACGAACGCGTGATGAAAAGGACAGGAAGATTTGGAGCTTCCCTGGAGAGCATTCGAAGTAAATACAATTAACCACTGCTTTGAAATGAAACATATGAATAAGCAATATTTAGTAATATTCATTAAGTGCCGAAATACGCAGGAAGCAAAGTTTTTGAACCAACACCAATGTGTGAATTTTTCCATTAAAATATAAAAAATAATAAAAGTTAAATACGTTTCTTTTAAAATAAAAAATCTACTTAGTATTAAAACATTTTAAATTTGTTTTCATTATTTCACGGCCCCCCTCAACAAAACCTACGGCCCCCAAGGGGGCCGCGGCTCACAGTTTGGGAAGCGCTGGTCTAGTGCATTGTGGTGAACGAGTTAAATTACTACTCAAAATCTTTTCTTAATTCGAAACCAATTCGAGCAATGCATACTATGAGTTACAGACCTGAACTCACGGAACCGAAAAACAACGTACTTTTTTGTTGCCAAGTTACTATCATACATCAACAACAGTTTCACCAGGTGGCCAAAGTGGGAGTTATGCCGTCTCCTGGATACGCTGAAACATCATTTTTAATAATTCTGTATGGCAATTATAATTATTTTTACTAGCATGATTACTCATCATTATATGACGGGCAATAAATTTAAAAGCAGACATTTCTTTGTGTTTATACTGAATGCGTATTCCCTCTTTCATTTTTACTTTCTATGTGTTCTTTCTTTCTTTTTTGGGCGCGTCATTGCATACCATTTATAACTGATTGTGAAAGCATATTATTGATTTTTTTAAAGATTTTTTTTTTAATTTAATGATCATGATCAAATATTGTCATTAAAAATTAAATTGCCAACAATTAAAAACAAAAAGTAAGCATCAATATTTAAAAGAAAAGTTATCACTAATGACAAATAAAAAAAAAAAATCAAATTATATTGCACGTGCACCCACATATAAAATCTGTACCGCATGCAAATGATATTATAATATTATTGATGTAATAATTATAATTATTACATCAATAATATTATTGATATTAGATTCCTATCGCAGTGTGCAGGAAAATTTTATATGCAAAGGCTTTCCAAAGAATGGTGAGGCAGCCAGTCTCGTGCGGATGAGTTCTTCATCCTGCAAAATACAGTAGGCAGACCGATCCAGAGAAAGCATCTATTATAAGACAAAGCATCGGAGTTCAGGTCGGACTCACAATGTGTGTGGTACGTTTCTCCCTCATCTCCCCGATTGATGATAGTCCATTTACTCCCCACTACCACCAGGATGTGCGTGGCTACGGTTCAAGAGCGAATCAAGGGGATGAAGAAACAAGAGCAACAATTATAATAAAATAATTTGACAGATTCGTCCCTTAACAAAAGAAATAATAATAAGGGGCGAGAGATTACGTTCAGTGGGAACGATTAATATTCATTAAGTGCAATTAAGATCACTCGTCCCCCTCTCTGGTAACCTTCACCGAGCTTCGTGTAACGATACTCTGCGTGCCTTTATAATCTAACAAACTATGTCATCTAGTAACCGAGTAACACGAGAGGACTTTCAGTTGAATAGTAGAAACATTGATTTGTAAGCAAAATGAATTGATATTGACCTGTGGACTTCCTCTACGCGGTTCAAGTTCTTGAACAGATAGCTTATAGCAGGGTTTCCCAATCTTTTTGCTAAAGTAGAACGCTAACGCAAGCAAATCAATCTTTAAAATAAACATGAAAAAAAAAAAAGGATCAAATCAATAAACGCTCATCATTTTACAATTTAGTGCTCCGTAAATTAAAAAAAATTAAGTTCATTTTAATGACAACAGTGCAGTTGTTATTTTAAACAGTTTTCAAAGTCTGATATGATGAGCGTAACTTGTAGCCTCATAGCATTTCATCAATTCATTAATTTAAAAAAAAAAAAGTGAATGTTTGTAAACAAGATTCGCGGAGCCCGCTTTGGGAAACTCTGACTTATCGAGTAGATCGTAAAAGTTTCAAGTTTTGTGCTGTTTCGTACTTTGGAACCACCCACCAAAAAGGGGAGCTGGAAAGTGATGCTGAATGGCTGCCTACTTAAATCTATTCTTTGCTCTTTTCCCAACAGATGTGTACTATATTCTATAGAACACTACAAGCAAGATATACTATTATCCTCTAAAGGGGGGGGGGGCGCATTGTTGTTAACTAATTAAATTAATTGGCAGAAACCAAAAACGCAAAGATCGACTCTTCAGGAGAGTTTAAAGTGATGGTGCCAAATTAAAATACAGTTGCAAAGAAAACAAAGGACTGACAATAAAGATACAAAAGATCACCTTCCCTGTTGTGTGTGTGTGTGTGTGTGTAGTATTACATGTCTAACAGGTGCACAATATAGCCCACCTTGCAATTCGTGTCCTCCTCGATTTTGCGCTTAAAATTCCCCCAAACACTTGTGACCTTCAGGCAAGCAAGTCACGTAAGAGGGGAGGTCGTGGTGAAGCGGTATCTGAGATGGCTCACCTGCCCGTCAGGCACGCTTGCCACGACCTTGACGTCTGCCCAATGACGCGATGCGATTCGAGTTCTACCACGGCTTAAAGAACGACACCAGAACGATGATTAATCGGCAAAGAAATTTCGTACGCACTGGGCGCCATGTTTCAAGAGGACGTAATTCTGGATCTTCCACGGAACTTGATGGACAGGATCGTCGGTCGGAGAGCGAAGGTCACGTGGCTGTTGAACGCTCTTTTCAAGTGTGCCAAAATTAAGATTTGCGCATTCAATCTCCCCATTACTTTTCATTGAAATAAATTATTTATGGTTCACATGAGCGTTGCCTTTAGAGGTCACGTGAACCATAAAATGACAGGTTGCAGACGCATTCCAAGGGACTCGAGTTTAAGTAGTATTTCAAACGATGGTGTTGAACACAAAAAAGAACAAAAACACTGTTGCAACACAGTTTTCCTGGAAGGCAATTTATTCCGGGATATTCGACAAATAAAGTGTCTCCTCCCTCTCTATCCCAAAAACAATGTGAAAGAACATGAAGTTCTTCGTGAAGAAAGAACACGAAGTCCCGATCTTTGCTTCAAGTAAATTTCAAATGCGCATTTAGGAATATTAAGTTACGTGGTGAAGTTTATAACGAAACAATTTGACACTTCATAACAAGAGAGTGAAACATCTTAAAGGATCGTACATCCAATGAATATGGTAGCATTTGCCCTTTGGTAAAGAAGGATTTGAAAGCGCGATGAGCCATTGTTGGGCTTTTCAGATGAAAGTGAGTTTGCCAGTTCGAAACGAATTATTTTCATCTACGAAAGAAGTTTTAACCCCATAAAGAAAGTTGGATTGCAACCATGCGGTTTTTTTTCCCCCTCCGACTGATGACAGGCACAACAACTCTAAGATCTCCCTTTACAGAATGTTTATTTCACTGAGGGGGAAGACAGTTTATCCGGTGAAGTTCCATCATCCATGAAACTGACAACTACTTTAGATGCAATGTCAGGTGCTCATTTTCAAGCAATGTTTTACTGTAAATTATCAGGTAAGCAGATACTGAGGAAATGTGGATGAAGCTCAGTTTGCTAATGAGTCAACGGTGTGATCCAAGTAACTCTGACCGAGCCAGTTGAGCTGATGCAAGCAGCAAGGAATCTACCGCCATGCTGAAGCATTTCACGCAGAAGGGTCACCAGAGATGACTAATAACCAGAAAAGATTATTTCGCCAACTCTAGTCGGTTGCTAGAGAGAATTGATTGATGGTTACAGCAAAGGTGCAGATGAAATGTTTCTCCAAGGCTTGAGAAACATTATCGCAGCGTTTCTCAACCAGCAGTCGGAAGACCATCTGCTGCTGCCGCTCTTGAAAAGTTCTGAAAGTCCGAAAAAGCACTGTTCGCTAGAACAGTGCGATAAAAACGTTTTTTATTTTTTTACGACTCTCTTAAGGATCAAAACTCGAATCTGAATGCATTCTCTCACTATGAATTCCTTTTATTTCACTATTTTTCCATGAAAATGTACTCTATACTGACCATCTTAGAGTAAGTTTAAGCTCCTACGAATTGTTCGGGTTGCCCTTCGTAATCCCTCCTTTCTCATAGACTCGAATTGAATAGAGCTTAAACTTTAAGGCTGTCTTCAATGTGATATCACCGCAAAGACAACACGAAGGGACTGCTGGTTGCACTCTGATCAGGTTCGCATGTATCAGAACCCCTGCAGAATGCATTAAGCGCCATACGGGACCATCCCCAATGATCTGAAGAGTGTTCTAAGGATTTGTGAAGATTTATTTAAGTACAGTTGCATCGTTTTTTTTGGGGGGGAGGGGGGAGGGGATAAACCTAACTGCCATGAAGTTGAAAAAAAGTTCTTCCTCCACAATTTTTAAGACCATAACATAATCTACTCATATGACGTATTTCTAACAGCTGTATTAACTTCTGTTGCACTTTCCTTTCTTGAAAGAAGAAGGCGTAATTTACAGTAAAGTGTCTTTGTACGATTTTTCGTCCCTTTCTCAACAGGAACCGCATGTGGAAAGAAACTAATAAGCTAGCATTGTTTCCCCATAACAACATAAGAAAAAAGATGATAACGTCTTATGTTGTTCACCTAGGCGTGCATTTATCTTGTGCTTTTTTGTGAATATGTATTACCTATCACCACTGTCATTGGGAAACGTGCCGATATTAAGAGGGAAGCCCGTTTTTTTCTAGGAAAATTCAGAAAAGAGGTCACAACAGGAACAAAAGACTTCGAACGCGAAACACGTTACAGTCACATTTAAATGATTATTTTATCCAAATTATAATTAATTAATTAGCGGTCTTTATTTACTGAAATTTTTGTAATGTGTATCTCACTTGCAAAAGATTAACAACTTTTATACTATAGTGAATTGGGTTAAATAACTCGGTTTCACTGAACTCACGTGGCTGCTCTCTATATTTCAAAGGCATTTGATTGGGTTTGGCGCGGGGGCCTATTCATCAAACTGCCATCCTATGGTTTGCTTTCCCCACTCTGCAACTGGATTGTCAATTTTCTCACTGGTCACTCACTACGTGTGGTCGTGGACGATCTACTGTCCTCAGATTTCCCAACCGACGCAAGTGCAACCCAGGGTTCTGTTCTTTTGTCCATTCTTCCTCTTGTGTATAAATGACTTGCTATCACAGACTTTTAATCCCAGCCATAGCTTTGCTAATAACAGTACTCCATTCCTCCTTTTTGCATTTTACTGCTGTGCAAACGTTGTACTGCTCAAATGTTAGAATCCTAAAGATCAAACATGACCAGTGGCTTAAATTCTTCGATCCCCTTGCTATATCCCAATGGAACAAGGATAACCTTATAAACTTCAATGCCACCAAAACTCAGTCCTGTCTGATCTCTCGCAAGAAAGAGCTCGCACCCCCCCCTCCTTACCTTCAGTAATACTGAGATATCCAAACACGATCAGATTTCTCTTCTTGGACTCGCTTGCACTTCCGATCTTTCCTGGCACAACCACATTTCAACCAGGAGCTTCTGCAGCTTCCAAAAACCTTGGTGTACTTTTCCGCACAAGACGCTACTTCACACCATCGTAATTGCTAGCTCTATACAAAGTCCAAATCCGCCCAGCCATGGAATATTGCTCCCATATTTGGGGTGGTGCACCACAATCCTCTCAAAGACTGCTCAATTCTATACAGAAGAGGGCGATCCGGTTAATCAATGATCCTTCTCTCACACATACCCGCTTCAATCCCTCTCTTACACACGTTCAGTTTCTGCCTTGTGCCTCTTCTACAGATATTTCATGGACAGCGCTATGCTGAATTTGCACTATTATTCCTCCACTCTCCTCCAAAATCATTAAAACAAGAGCCACCACTAACCAACACTCCTTTACAGTCCACCTTGAAATCCACTGAACCAGCTTCACTGCCTTCTCTTTCATTCCATCTGCTTCTGTCCTTTAGAACAGCTTACCCTAAAGATTACAACCCTCAGTTGATCAAGAAAAATACGAATATATTCCTCCTTTCTTTTATTCCTCTTGCCTACACGCGGCACTAATGTGCTTTAGATCTTGAGGACTTTCGTGTGTGGACCAGATCTAAATTATATATAAAGAACTAGAGACCAAACAGAACTTGAACATTACATTGCACTTCGGATCCTCTGGTGTGGTGGTGGAGAGAGGATGTGCTATCCAACAAGGCCAACATCTCTTCGTTAGTGAAAATAATTAAAACATTAATTCGTTTACTAACATTATAATGGTAATTCATAGCAATTCTAAAACTGTTATTTGTGATTACTGCTTTAAAATAAATATGAAATAACAGTGTTGAAATCAAACTAGTTCTTTGCGTGGCATCCGCTAAAATATCTTCTACTTCGTTCTCTCTCTCAGCTGTTTTGTTTGTTTAAATTAAAAAGGATATTGGATTTGAACTTAGAATGCTTGGAAGTAGGGACTGACCTTACCCCCAAACGTGTTACAAGAGATATAAGCAAAAGGAGACACTGATTCGATCTGTGATGTCATTAAAGTTAAAAAAAAAAAAAAAAAAGAAAGAAAGAAAGAAAATAATAGTAATAGATTCAGGACAACCATAGAAAAAGAATTATTTTTTATACTAATTGCTTATGCTGCATGCCGTACTCAGGAATATGTAATTATTTATCATATACAAAACATAAAGGAAAGTAATTCTTAAATCCAATAATAATAATAAAAAATCAATACAAATAACGGTAATGGAATCGACGCTAAATCATAGTTAATATGGAGCATTGAGTTCTCATTACCTTCCTGAGTAGCGAAACCTTAATAGAAAAGTTCAGAAAACTCACATTTCTTGATTCGCTCGTCTCAGTCACCGAGTAAAATAGATTAACATTCTCAGTATACAGGAGAAGGGGGGGGGATTAAACAATGACTAACATCTCTAAGTCTACGTCTCGTGATCTATTTAAAGGCTTTTATCATAAATCCCCTAAAAAGTATGAGAAGTTCTTTATTTGGAAAGAACGTGGGTCGTATTTAATGATAACAACAAACATGAATTACCCAAGAGAGAAAGTCTTGTTAAAAGTAAAAACTATCCCTCCCATGACATGTTTACACGTCATTGGATACGAAGTGTCTATTAAAATTGAAATAACATTTGGATTCCATCGAAATCACATGGATACCAAACAAATTATTTGATAGATTTCATCCATATGGTCATTTGGACGGTTAATAGCGTCGTACGTTAAATATCCAACGATCCGCAAATCTACAAGAGCGCCTTCCCTTTAAGATACATCACCACAGATGAAATAGCCGGAATGTTGAAACAGCATGGCCTTCAAGTAGCTCTCACACAAATGAAAAAATATAATAAAATTAAAGAAACAAATAACTTCGACAAAGGCTAGCATCTCTTCATTAGTTAAAATAATTAAAACAATAATTCGTTTACTACATTATAATGGTAATTCATAACAATTCTAAAACTGTTATTTGTGATTACTTCTGAGCCTGTGGTGTATGTTAGTTACATCGGACAAACGGGAGAAATACGCATGAAAGAACATGTCAAGGATTAGGAAAGAAAGATTCCACCAATCAGGCTTGGCTCATCACGTATAAAATGAAAAGAAAAAAAAAAAAAGATAATCTCGGAACTAACAAGAATTCTTCAGAATGAATTGAATAGCTATTTTCCTAAGTTTAAAGAACCCTCAGAAATGGCACTAGGTTAGACTCAGGTAATAAGGACCTGAGCCGTATCCTGAATCACTTTGTCAGTCGACCTAAAAGACCTGAAATTCACAGAAGAATGGGTGCGATATCTGAGAAACGATATTAACTGTCATTTAACACAAATTCCATTAACTTAAAAAATAATTAAGAATTGAATTACTCTTTCATGTATTCAGTTTGATAAATAACTATAATATTATTATTATTACTATAGATAACAAGCTTCTATAGTTGTCTATAATAAATGGATCCGGTATAACCATGTATCATTAACTACTAGTAAAGTGCATCTGGTATGATTATTTCCCAGAACTGCGAAAGTTTGAAAGACATTCTAATTTAAATTCGGCTGATTGTATAAGAGCTGTGAAGCTCTTTTTGCACTAAAATTGGCTTTTATTTAACACTAGCCTTTTACAAGATAACGCGTCCTAGAAGAGATGGTATGATTCGCACCCGATTTTTCAGACTCATGAAAGGAATATCTTGAAGCTGCTCTTTTAAGCATTCCATTTCGTATCTACCAGTTATTTCTTGGAAAGACATAATGAAAATGTCACTTTTGGGAAGGATGATGGCGAGGCGCATGGACGTATCTTCCCATGTTGGTTTCCTTTCTGTAGAATGAAAACTGCTGAACTCCATTAGAAAAAACCAACACAGGAAGTCACATCGAAGCCCCTTCCCATCATCCTTCCCAAAAGTGTGACTACGCTAACAAACCTTGGTTCATCAACCAAATCGATTACCACTTGAATCACATTTCTTAGATTATAAACAAGATTTTATTCGGAAAGCCTTATAGGCTTCTGAGTACTGTAAACCTTGCATACCTCCGTTGCAAGTTTGCCAACGTTTCTGTTATCTCAGGAAGAGCAGTTGTTTCTTTCTGTTCCATCCAGAAGTGTTGTGATGCGCACAGAAGAGCACCAATATTACATTCGTTTCCATAAGTGTGACAAATCAAGATCGGATCGCCACAGTCACTTCCAAGACACATGGTTCATTAGGAAAACAACAAGTACTACTTCAGGCCGATTTTAATTGAAAGATTGCGTTAAGAGAGTTGTGAATATCTTATTCATCATCCGAATTAAAATAATATCATCAAGGTATCATTCAAACAGTGGAAGTTTGCCAGTGGCAAACTTTCGGTTTTGGGAAGTAGTCTTACTTAAATCCGCGGTACGTACAAGCCTTATGGGCTTGTACGCGGTATTCAGAATTTCTTAATCCTAATAATAATATTCCTACGGGGTTCTCCGACCCTCCCTTTCTCCCCATCTCTTTGTGTGTGTGTGTGGGGGGGGGGGGGGTTGAGCCCTCCTGATAAGGAATTAAGTAGATATATTTTATGGCTGCAGGCCTGTATGTGTTCACGGGGTCGGTTTGTATGTTCTGAGGGACGAAAAACCCGAGTTTTCAGGTGGAAAATACCCTCTTTTTAGCAAGAAAGGTCTTTCTAATCAAAGGACCTCATCGAAACTAACCGAGCTACCGTGGCTTTCAAATACACGTAACTACCGTATGAGATCTGCTAACTCACCTTTAGTCGAAAGAGACCAGATAAAAGTTCTTCACGTCATGGACGGGAATCGAACCCAGGTCTTTCTGATCCAAGGGCTTCGTCTATAACCACTGAGCTATGGAGTTGCTTTAATCCTAATATTAGGATAAGCTGGTTAAGTCTTATGCCCAAATACATATTTTTGTATGTAAACTGCGCGTGTTCCCCAGGCAAGATGAAAAACCCAACTCAGCATGAGATCAGCTAACTCACCTTCTACCGAGTGAGTGGAAAAGTCCTAATAAGACTTATTCGCGTCATAGAAAGGATTCGAACTGATGTCTTTCTAACCAAATGGCCTCATCGAAACCAGCTGACATACTGAGCTTTCAAATACATTTAACTACTGTAGTTTTTTTTTTAGTCTTAATGGCATTATAGGTAGATCAAGCTCTTCTCATACTTGTATCATTTGTGCAACGTGGACTTAATTTTAATCACGTTATTCTATTCTCTGTTTATTGAAAAAACGCTACATTGAAATTTTTCATGAGACATGATTGAAAATTTCATTTATTTTTAAAACCAATTACGCAAGTGCTTTTCAGTTGTTATTATTGATTATGTAAACCAAATCAAAGTAGGATTTGCGCAGTATATCATGAGATACTCCGCATTCAGTTATGAATTACCATTCTGTTAAGTAAGCAATAAACATTTACTTCCACCCCTTCTTCAATCTCACTGATGCGAGGAGACTGGGTTCACTCCTGATTGAAGAGAAACTACAGAGGGAAGCTACATCCTTATGTAGTTTCTCTTTCATGTGTGCGGAACCCAAACAGAGATATAAATAATACTCTTATTTCTTCACAATCAGCAAAGGAGGATTTCGTTTCTGTTTTAGCCCTGGCCGACAGCTTGCTTGAGTCCAGCATTGATGGCATCTGTCATCCATAGCAATTATATGCACATTTTACGTAATGGAGATTTTTTCAGTAAGTTAACACAGCATAAATCAATGGAGTCGCACACACCAAAGCTGTTAAAAAAATAAAGGAAAAAAACTCCCCGAGACAGCGTAGGAAGGAAGAGGGTAACAACCAAAAACCCAACTGTGCGAGTAGTTTTAGCCACCACTATTTTTTCAACAATTTATTAAATTTCCTTCCTCCCTTCCTCCCTCTTAGGTTATCAATGTTTATTTTGTCTGTCAATGTTTTAAAGAAGGAAAAAAAGGTGATTTATACATGCTCATATATTCCAAGCGCGAACAATTTCTTTATTACCATAAAAAAAGCGATGTCACCCAGAGGGCTCCTAGAGAATTAAAGAACTCATTTTCTCAAACTAACAGGAAACGCACCGAATTCAGTGTCGGAGGTTCAATTTACGACTAAGAAAAAAAATTCCCTCTTCCGTGCACTGTAGTTCGGAACACAACAGTTTCTTTGTATTGCTCTCACTTTAAAGCTAATTCACTGATTCGCTAAACTTCACGAATTTAAATAACAGTAAAACATTATTAATAAGTACATGTATTCTGATCTTAATAAGGATCGGATTTCCAATATTGTATGAATGCCTCAGCAACAGAGGCTACGCGCTACTGTTTTCATTCTTTACACACACACACACACACACACACACACACAAAGGATCATTTGATAAATTTTTAGATAATGTCTATTTTTATTATTAAAAAACTAGATCCACAGTATTCATATTCTATCTCGTAAACACATTTTTTCCCTTGTAGTCGATGACCTGACTCATGATAGAAACTCGGGTTGAGTTTTCACTGTTTGTGCCTGTGCAGTGGCCTAAACGACTTCATTAGCCTAGACTACTGACCCACGATCCCCGTCTACCAACTCGTGGATCCAGATTTTGCACGTGATGGTGCTGCTTAACTATCTTTCAACACGGGTCTCATGCATTGCTGCATAATGTTGTCACCTGTGTAGAAAAACAGCAGAAAAGAAAACAAAAAAAAAAAAAAAAATGCAGAGGAAGATCAGTAAAACCCGCAAATATGCCAATAGATTTCGAATTTTGTATCGTACTGAAACATTAGCTTTTAGATAACAACTAATTACAATATTCATTATTTGTTTCGGGAGAATTTTTTCTGCTAACTTCTATTTCCATTGGACGAATCTCACCTACGAAAGGCTGTAAACATACAATGCATTCGTACCGTCAGTAGGCAGTGGTGTAGCTAGAGCTTTTGCCGCCCCTCTCAATACACACCAAAAATACCACAGAAAGTCAAAACTACGTGTAGGGAAATAAATTAAAACATGTTTATTTTTGAAGTAAAACTTATATTTCAACATTCTAAAATGTTATTTTTCTCGCTTTTCTGTTAGCAAAATCGTCGATGACATTGGCGAAGTCTATTTTATTACTATTTCTACTAGTAATGTAGGTGATTCTTAATCAATTTTATTCAGAAAAACTCCTCTCACAAGTAGCAACACTTACAGCAATTGTGAGGAAAATTCGCAGTAGTATTGCAATATTTGGAAATGAGTTCGCGAGACTGTATTTTAGAATTAACTGCAAAAGTTCCAAAAGGTTCAAAGTGCCGCCCGGGGCGGACCTCCCCTCCTTAGCTACGCCTCTGTCAGTAGGTATGGTTAGATATTCTGGAAACTTTGCCCTAGAGACCAAAAATTAAACGTCTTTCAAGCCACTTAAGGCCTTCAAATAAGGATGATTGTAGGCTCACACCAGGTGATGAAAATCATATATCACTTAAAGTCATTCGGAAACATCCCTGCCCAAAGTGAGATATGAACCCATGTCTTATTAGCAGGAGAGCAGAAGCACTGCCAAACCAACTTACCAGTCAGCTAATGTAATGCTACCAATTGAATGCTAATTGGTAGCCAACCAAGCCCCCAAACAGCATCGAATACTGTTTGATGTGAAATCTCACTCCTCAGCATACACAAATGGGAGATGAATTTTATCGCCCACTGTGGGATCGCCCGCTTAATGGAGGCCTTAAGCAGCTTGAAAAACTTCCATGTTTGGTCTTTAGAGGACGATTTCTGGACTATGTAAAAATAAATAGAAAGTACAGAAATATATAAAATTAATAAAAACTAAAAAAATCCGTAGTCCAACCAGGATACTATAGTTTTACAAAACCTTTCGTCGGTGGCAACATAAAAATAAATAAATAAATAAATAAAAACTTGAACGCGAAGATACAGTCTATGCAAACTTTTGTTTGTTCAAGTTGGGTAAAGGATCAAAACAAGAACATGATAAACAAACAAGAATATTCTAAACTATAATCATTTATTTATCAGTTTCCCTGAATCGTTTTTATGTCTTCTTTTCACTCTTTTGTCTTTGACGCTGTTAAGTCCATTGATTTTGTTGTTGGATTTGAAAACATCAGTAATTTGAATGATGTATCATCAATAATTATTATTCACTTTCAAATGCAGTAATGCAAATGACAGAGCAACAAACTGCCAAGCATTCATCATCAAACAAGCAGAAGTGTTAGTTGCCACCTGAGCCTCAATTCCGTCTCATCAGCCATAAAAGTATGCGACCTTGACATACAATTCGGAGCAGGCAGACACCTGTAATCATATTCTTCCGTACAATGTATCCGGTTTTTCTGAACCGAGAATATCTTCCCGCCAATTATGCGGGGCCTGCTCCAATGTGGCGCATATAAAAGAGCAAGTTAGCAGGCAACTTTTCTGAACGTGTAAGCGCGCCACCTATTTTCCTTAAACTTTATCAACCAGACTGTTACGAGAGGGCGACACTGTACATAACTACCTAGTTACCAAGGAAACCTAAACAACCAGCAATAATAAAACAAAACGTGTAACGATTATTTGCTATTTCATAATAAGTCGTTCCAGTTTTCAAAAAGGAAGAAACGTTTCATATCGTTAATTATCAAAGCATTTTCTTCTGACTTTTTTATGTCATTTCGTTATTAATTAAATAATTAATTTTATTTTAGAAAAAGAGATTTAATCCTACCTTAATTTATTTATTAAAATTAATTCAAATTTATGAATTGTCATAAAAATCTTTTACTGATAGTCAAAATCAAAGCTAAATTTCTGTAGATAACCTGAATGTGTGTGTGTGTGTGGGGGGGGTAGAATTACTACCCCACTTATTATGACTAATATTTATTTATAGCTTTTTGCTTATGAAAAATAAGAGCTGGAGTTTAAAGAGGCAGAATTTCGTTTAAAATATACTTACTACATTAAACTTATCACTAATGATCTTCAATCGACTACGCTATTTGGGAATAAATGGCCAGGAGGCAAAGAAACTTTTTTGTTGAAAAGTGATGCCGCAAAGTACTACATTTGAAGGATTCTTTTAAATAAAGTTTCAATGAAGCTTTTTAAAGCCTCTTGTAAATATCCACGCTTCAAAGGTTAGCATAATTTTGCAGTGACAACTAACTAGAGAAAATGAGACTTTTACTGAATTTTAACGGAGATTAAACTGCAATTAAATACACATAGTTCATTATGTGTACTATTTCATTTAATCATTTACTAATTAAATGAAGAGTTGAAGTCAGCAAATAAGGCCCGCAAACTAAAGTAATTAGATATATTAATAAGCCGTTTTAGAGAAAAAATAGTAATGCTTCATCACTTTCCATAAATAAACCAACTAAACTCGTAATACTATTTCGGAATGCTACATTGCTTTCATGACTGCTGTGGAAACACAAAGTATGCTACACGAATTCATGGTTAGGTTAATTTCCAAGAACAGTGACTGTGTGTGTGTGTGTGTGTGTGTGTGTGTGTGTGTGTGTGTGTGTGTGTGTGTGTGTGTGTGTGCATTTATTATGTAAAAAAAAAAAAACGTGATTCTCATAGTGATGAGAAGATCGTTATTTGGGTCTCTTCATTTAGCCGATCTCATATATGGCAAGGGTATTGTTTTCATCAAGCAAATTGGCCAGAGAACGCACACAATATACAGACAAAAAGTACTATTGGTGGGCGGTAGATGACGTTGTGTGTTTATGGCGGTTAATGCCATTGTGTGTATGGAGATGGATAATTAAGTAGTGAAGATGGTGGGTTTTGTGGAGTGCTCTGAGCGATGAATCCTTGGAGATATCACGGAATAATAATAATTCTGAAGATAAACAGTGTTCGTAGTGTATACCTATGCTAAAGCATCATGCTAATTTATTTACTCACCTATATTTTAGTATATTGAAGGAATAACCTAATTTAGTTTAACTTATTTACCATCTGTAGACCAATGACTCCATGTGGTAAAGTTATTTCTTATGTTAATGTATTCGCTAATTATGATATATTTAATTATGTTTATAATTAAGTAACCTGTGCTATAAACATTATCATTATTATTTTTAAGCTAATTTTCCTATAATATAAAATAAAACCGCTTTCCTTTTTCTGTTAAGAATGTAAGGATTAAGAATTACATTTTGGTCACTAGATGGCGCCAGACGACGTTTTCTGCACTGTGAACTTTTTTTTAACCTTACAGAAGAGAAATATTTCTTTAAATTTTACTCACACTCGGTGCAAGAAAAACATATTTAGAATTAGCAGTTGTATCAAATAAGTTTTTACTAAAATTATACTTGTAAAATCAGAAAACGTGCAACAGGAAAAGAACTGTATGAAAGAAAACGGAAATATTTCGACTTAAAAGATGTCTGACTATTTTCAGGAGTTTAAAGACCTCTTTCCAGTCTGTCTGCGATATTCCTGTTAATCTGTCTTCTTCCTACCCGTTTATCATTTGTAGCTATTTCCTTATGATTCATCCAAAAATATCTGCATTCTGTTTTATTCTCATTTTCACTGCATTCTTCTCTTATTTTCATTTATTTATTTAATTTATCCATCTTTTGTTGTATGAATAATTTTCTTTAAAGAAACCCTCAAGGGTGTTTACATCTGCTACCTGCATATTTATTTTATTTTTTCGAAATTTGTTTTGTATCTGCATAAGCTGATGCCTTATTGGTGTCTTGAATATTCGTATCATTATTTCTTTCAATAAGCGCTTATCCTTAACATTGTTTAGCGCAAAATACAAAAAAATTCTCAAAGCACAATCCTCCTTTAACTCTAGAATTGTTCAAAATCTAGAAATTCTTCGTGATTTCTTTATAAAGGCATTGTAAATCGTCCTCAGGGCGACCAACGCCATGATAGTGGTAGCAAATGTTGATTTTATTATTTTTTTCGTGAATTTTCATGCATGAACACTTTTTTTTAGTGTAAATATGAACAAAAGGAGGCGTCATGCATGCATAAGAAAACGGAGAACAACAAAGAAAAGAAAGATAATTAGGTATGATCCAAAAAAAAAAAAGAATCGTGGAGCTAATGACTGCATTGAGATCTGATTGTCGAAGTAAGAAAAATTAACAGTATTATTTACGGAATCCTCGGATTTGTTCAGCAGCGAAGCTCTTCTTGTTGGCCCAAGGAAAATCAGGGTGCGTAGTGATCTCAAGCGCCAACAATACTCGTGGAGACCAGTGTGTCAAATTTCTTAGCATGGCGGCTGGGAATACCTTTCATCAATAATAATATAAAAACATGAAGAAGAAAACTAATTTTCCAATCCACAGTTCTTTAATAGTTCTTTTAGCAACATTTTGAAAAAAATGCACGACGTCCACGGTATCTTTGGGTCAGCATTGCCTAACCTTTTTCAGATCGTAATAAAGGGGAACGGAGAGAGAGAGATGAGGGTTACTTTTTTTTCCCCAAAGGCACCAATTTGCCGGCTCATGAAAATACAAAGTATCATTCTGGTAAGAAATAAAGTTCCACGCTTGAAAGTGTAATCCAAGCAGTTCAAACTGATATTTAGATATATTCAATATCGTTAAAATGAGCCCTTAATTCTTCTGTTTAATAATTAAATAAGTTTCTTAAAAGGATTCATAAATGCGTTAATCTAATAACTTCTTATTCACACTTGAAATTTGAAGGTTTATCATCATTCGGTATTTTGTGATGATGATGGTGGAGCAGGCGAAAATGTTCGGTTCTTGCAGCGCGAGTGTCGGGTTGTTGCTTAAACGCACCACACACGAGTAACAGAACCATCCCGTGCGTGTTCTAAGACCTCTAATTTTTAAACGTTATGTGATAAACTAAAGAAACGAGAAGTTCAACGATGGCAGAGAATTAGTGAGCATCTTGGATTACTTTTTCAAGTAAAACAGATTCGATCGTGTTCAATTATTTTCAAACTATCTCCACGTGCCATACAACTTGTTTTCAATTACAGCCGAAGCGACAACTAATGCATCAAGGCCACTGGTATGTGTCTGTGAAATGCGAGTATTCTTCTGAGCAGTTGTGGGGGAAGGGGTCATTGTGATAAACCCGAATTTCTGGTAAGAAACTCATTCTACTCCGTATGAGACCGGCTAACTCACCTTTTCTTATATATATATATATATATGGTTCTAAGAGTCTAGACAGATTCAAACCCAAGTATTTCCAGCCTCCTCCAGCAAAGCATCGTTTCGGACGCTGTTGGAATTTAAATATTTCAGTGCTAAATTTCATTACTGATATTCTGCAGCATTCCTCTGAGAAACCCAAGAGGGCGTGATTCAACTGGCTGCACAGGAAAAGTGGATTTTTTTTTTTTTAAATTAGTCATTTGTATTTATGAATATTTATTAATTTATATTTCTACAATTATTTATTTTAGTTATTTAAATTATTGCAAAATAAAATGAACATTGTTATAAAACTTATTTCAAGGTATCATAAGAATAAATATTATTATAGAATTATAACAATAGTATTAAATTCGTGTATGAATAAATTGAATATCTAATTTTTAAATCTATATTTGTTCATTTTTATATTCGGAATTACTTATTGCTAAACTTATTCAGCATTTTTTAGATTACTGCGTGAATAATTAAACTATCCCCCCCCCCCGAGTTCAGCACTGCTTCGAGAGATGTTTGACGAAAATGAAGTCCCGTTGCCGTCAGCGGGCAATTTGTTAACTTTCTGAAAAATGAAGTGAACGTTTTCAGTTTTTACCTCTTCCGCACAATTAAGCGTCCGTCGACCTAAGATGAACTACGTCAATGATATGCAACCAGGAAAACGGCTTTACAAAGTCAAAACTGGGATGTACAATGTCAATTAGCCACGGAGAGGCCGTTGAAGCAGCACAATCGGAAAAACCGCTCGAATACTCAACGGAAGGCGGTCATAAGTGGGTACGAGGAAGAATTGCGATTTCTCGTGCGTTTCCCCACCTCTGTTGAAGATTAAAGAAATGGAAGGAAGTCACGTTATTTTTGCAACTTTCAATAAGACTTTTCTTGCCCTTTGCCTTATGAGAGATGCATTTAGAAACGAAGGAGGTTAACAACGTCATTATACAAAACTCGTGGGTCACATAACTGGCTGCACTTTTTTTGAATTATTTATTGTCGTATTGCTAAGTAGAAAACACAAATGATTTTTTTTTTAACTTCAGAAGAAGTTATGAAATCCCGAGTTAGCTGAGAAAGGCTTCTCCCAACTAATACACATCAACAGTACAATTAAAGAGCGCATTTATTCAATATTAATTATAAAATTAAACCGGATAAAAATGTTTCCGGAAGCAGAAATTATGTGAACGTTTAAAGAAAATCTAGGGGGAAAAAATCGGCTTTCTAAAGAATTACAACGCAGATTAAACGAAATAAAAGAAAGCAGCGCATGTAATTCCATCCAGGTGCCGCTCGACTCATATATAAGCCGCCTTGTTCATTCAAGAATTTTGTCCGGTTGGCATTACGGAAGAAGCAACTAAAGCTAAATGACGAACGCACGTGTCCTCCGGCCTGTTTTGAGAAAGAAAAAATTCTGCCTTCTCAGAGTACTGGAGCGCTTAACTTTCTTTAGTTGACCATATAAACATTTGCCGTTTCCTAGACAGGATTCGAACCCAGGCCTTTCCAACCAAAGAGAAAATTGTCGCGTTGTCCTTTCACAGTTGCACCTCCGGAGGTCTCCTGAAGTGCATTTCCGATCTCCAACACTGCGAATAAATGCTGTAACACGATCATTAATTTAAAGGTATAGTTTATTTCTTGGGTAATTAAATAGAAATAATATAATCGATACCTAATTTCAGTGTTTCTGAAAAAATAATTAATAATGGTTTTGCATGTCTTTCTTAATTAGAATGTCAACATCAACAGCTGTTCTCTTAGGGGGTACGTTTACCTCGAAGAGTTTTCTTCCATAAAATGTGCAATGATCTGAGGAATCCTGATTAACCAATATAAATGGCAGGACAGTCAGATAATGGGAAAGTCAATTGATACGATAAAAAATTTTAATTAAAAATCCATTAAGGTAAAGAAAGAGAACAATAAAAAAACAGAAAAAATAAATGAACAGTCTTAAATTCAAAGTTTATTGAAAGAAAAATAGGATATCAGATGCAAAAATCTTATTATAAATGTTCAAATAAAAAAAAAAAAAATATATATATATAATGACAGAAAAGCTGACTGTGTGTGTGCGTGTGTTTGGAGGGGGAAGAATTCGAATTAAAAAAAATACCGGAGCTGGTTCTTTATTCTACGTATCGTTTTTGCGAATGTCGGTTAATCGCAACTCTACTGTAATCCTTATGAAAAATAGTTTTTGTTTTAAGTAGCTGTGTGAAAAGAAGGGCGGTCGTGGTAAGATTGTAGCTGTGGGATGAACTGCAAGTATGACTTGCAAGAGAGAAACAGAAACTGTTTCTGACTTTCTGTCTTACGACTGCCATGGAGAGCAACTGGAATACACTGTGCATGGTAGAAAGATTATCTGGTTCGGTCATTAGCAATCATGCTCATTTTGTTTTTCTCTCGTAGAACTTGATATAAAACTGCTGGTGAAAAAAAAGTGTGCACCGAAGATGAATCCTTCTCCTATTCAAAAAGATTTTTTGCATCAAGAAAGATTATTATTATTATTATTATTATTATTATGAATGCAAAACGAACCAAACTAACTGCGGGTAAATTGCCAGATTTCATCATCAGGAAATCTCTGGGAAGATGAATATATCTCTTGTCAGAACATGCATTTATGCATTTATTTTTAAAACAGTGGGCACTGGGCATGTCCATACGTGTTACGTGAAATTCCGAAGGTTATAAAACCCACAGAGTGCATTAGCGCTGTGGGTGTGCTAGGATTTGGTTTGAGATAATTTCGGAACACCTTCTCTCCAGATCAAACGTGCAATTTCTTCAAGCCATTTCAGTTTTAAAACGCAGGACGGTGGGCTGTGAACGTCTAAGGTCATTCACAAACATCAGTGTCCAGAATGGGATTCGAATTACAGCCTTTCTTTGGAAAGAGCACAAGTTTCATCTGTCAATGATAGACAATCGCAACTTGCCGAAGACTTGAGTTATCTCATTGCGTTGTAATTTTTTATTGTATGTCTCATTACGTTGTTGCCGAAATGCTTTTATTTCAAAGTCTTTTAAACTTAAAAAAAAAAAAAATATATATATATATATATATAAGTGCAAGAGTAACTTAGAAGTGATAATCTTCAGTGAAGTCATTTATTACCGTAAATTAATTAATGGTAATAAATGCCTTCACTTCAGGTATATTTGAGCGTGCTCTCAAATATACCTGAAGAGTCAGAACTATATATATATCTTCTGAAACATTATATCGAGAACAAAGCTTGTAATAAAAGTGATGACATCAAGTTAAACTTTGGACACACACACATTTTATTTATCAAAAATACGCAAGAAATTAATTCCGTTTTTACCAAAATCCTCCAAATCAGCACATTCAGTCACGACAACAACATGTTTTGGCATTGAACTAATTATCTGAGGTCAGCGAAGCATTGCATGAGGACCAAAGGTCGGCATCCAAAGATATTTTTGAGCGGCATCCTAAGAGGCATAGCTCCTGAGTAGTCACGTGATAACTTTCATTATTCTAGATCGGCAAAAGAAAGACTTTTAGGTTTGTTAGTACGCTAGTTAGGATCAGAAACACCGACACAATAGGAATGCACTAAACATCGACGATGATGAAAGAAGACCAGCTACTTATCGATGTAAAAGAAAAAAGTAGAAACAAAGAGTGCCGCTCTTTGGTTAATGAAATCGCGTTAGAGGATTTATTTTTTTCAGCCTAAAATAGACTGCCAGCAAAATCAGAAGAGAAGCACTTTTTGCGATCTCATTTCCAATTGACAATGATGTGCAGTTCGTTCCAACGACTCGTCATTGTCAAATAACTTCACTTTTTTTTTTTTTTTTTTTTTTTTTCGCCTAGAGTAACCGCCGTTCTCTAGGTTAATGCTTGCGACATGATATATTATGTGTGCGCGCTCATTCAATTTGTTCTGTTTTGTAAGATGAAAACCCTCTCGCCTCTTTCTTGGATTAGAAAAGTCGCTTTCCTCTGAAAGAGCAAAGCCAATATTCTTCGCATTCTTGAAGGACTTCCATCCGAATTTTTTCTAATCACTCTTCTAAGGTCAAAGTTGGCACAGTGTCTTCTATTCAGCATCTCTCTGACTTTCGTCATATTTGGTAATTGTGTAATATTTATCTATTCGTTTCAAGTTACTGTATCCATCAACCTAATCCAAACTTACTTTGATCGAATTAACGAAATAAATCAATATGAAAATTTAATTTAGACATTATACATTATTATCACTAATAGATCAATTTCTGCTTGCCTTCACTCATTGATCTAATTGAGAATAAATGAATCCAAAGTAACTCAATCTTTACTCAAGAAATGCATTTTATGCTATTTTCTCCTTTTCTACTGGTGTCTACTCTACCATTTAGAAGCTGCCCCATTCCTAAAGAAGTCCTATCGGTGTCACTTCGAGTCATTCCAAAATAACGCCAAAATGCTTCCTTACCTTGAATCTAACCTTCTGATCCTCAAAATGGGTGTGAAGAGAGCGAAAAGAACAAGAGAGATTTTCTTATATACTGAATGGAAAGGTGTAGAGAAAACCCAACTACATTTTAACAGTTTCGAAACATCTGATCAATTGGTTCTTATTGGAAAGTCCATCCTATGACCGTTCTCCTGTTTTTTTTTTTTTTTTTACCCTTCACCACCGGATAACGAGTTTCTTCTCTGGTTACTGATGAGGGCGGCTGGGACGAACGGATTTTGATCCTCAAAGTTCCATACTACTAAAGTAGCTAGTGTCCTTTCGTAACCCATGGAGAGGTGGACTTTCAGATTCGCTGATCGTAGTCCTTTCGCTTTTCTCATCAGACAAATATCACGGTTTACAAAAAATGAAAGGTTGAAAAGCCTACAGCTTCAGAGAATGCTAACGTTCAAGACATCTTTTCATAAGGAGAACTCGAATGAAAGTAAAAAGTAGTAGTGTGTTTCCGTTTTTGTTTCAGTAATGAAATACCGTGAGTAGACATAATAATGATATAATAATTAAAATTATAGTAACGGAATTAACTCACGTAAAATATTATTTATTAGTAGAATTTTCACCTGAGTATCGCAGGCATCTTCAGTACATTTATAAAGCTAATTAAACAATAAATGACAATTCCAAAAGGCGCCACCTAAGTAGTAATGTAAGATAACTAAAAAAAAAGGCAATACATTTAACGTTTATATATATTATATATTTAATATGTATACAATTAAAAAAGTTAGAAAAGATTAGCTCATTTATAAAGTACTATCTCCCACAAAGTGGATAGACGTAAACCATCGGATCTGTTTAAGTTAGGAGAGCGAAGTAAAGTTTCACATGTTTCTTCATAAAGCCGTTCCATGAGGAACCGACTTTTGTGAACTTGTCGTGTCTTTTTCCAGTGAACTCTATGTCTAGTGATGATGGCATGTTCTGCAAGCCCAGACTGTTCAGGTTCAAGGTATTGAATATAAGACCGATATTCTTCTATCCGAATAAAGGCAAATCTTCCTGTTTGTCCGAAATAAGATAATCCACAAGAGCAAGGAATCTGGTAGACCCCTGGATAACTAAGATGTGGAAGCTTGTCCTTTGGAGAGGTGAGAAAGGTGGAGATTTTTCTGAATGGTCGAAAGGCAACAAAAAAAATTCAGTGGTTTAAAAACTTTTGCTATGCATTCACTAATGCCTTGCACACAAGGGATAAGAATACGTGTTATTTCTTCTGTATTTGAAGAGGAAGACATATCAGAAATACTCAAGCTCTTTTGATGAAGGAATTCTTATATCTATTAGATAAAAAAGAGGAAATAATGTATTGCAGTTCTTTCTGTAATAAATCGTCTGAAGAATAAAAGGAGTGGGCCCGATGAACCCAATCTTTCATTGCATGTTTTGATATGTCTTAGTAGTACTTTATATATATCAGCTAATCTTTTCTAACTTTTTTAATTGTATACATATTAAATATATAATATATATATAAAAGTTAAATGTATTGACCTTTTTTAGTTATCTTACATTACTACTTGGGTTGCGCCTTTTGGAATTGTCAGTTATTATTTAATTAGTTTTATACATGTACTGAAGATACCTGTGATATTCAGGTGAAAATTCTACTCATAAATAATATTTTACGTGAGTTCATTCCGTTTATTATAATTTTAGCTTCAGTTTTTCCCCCAAAAGGTCCCTTTTTTCCAGTCTCTTTACCTTCAATAATAACCCTATCTTCAGACAAGAATTTCACCTCGATGTCACTTTTCTTCTGTCCAACTATATTGTGGGTCACTATGAAATCCCGCCTACTTCAGAATACTCTCAGTCCATTTAGGTGACGTACTTAAAATTTCGTCAAAATGATGCATAAGCCTATTTATATGCATTTGGATTATCCATCCTTCAATCAGCATATAACAAGATCTCAGTTCTGAATGGGAAAAAGTTAATGAAATTTGGAATATCTGTTAAAATTCTACTAAAATTTGTTAACGTCCTCATTTAACTTAAATCGGACAACTTTTGTGTTATATTTATGAAAAATTATAAAAATCCAATTACTTGAAAGGAACCAGTGTTACAAAATGATAATAAACAAACCATCATCACATTCTCAGCAGAGTATTCATTACGTACATTTATATCGACTTCACAATATTTTCTACAAACACATAGTAAAAATATTATTGCTGAAGGAAATAAGTTATTGAATGTTTGTTACATTAATCTCATTGAATATCGCATTAATTAACCAACCACGTGTCACATTTTCTCTTTTGCCTAAATTTAAGCAAAACTAAATATTACTATTAGTGGAAATATATACTATATACACAACTATTGTGTACACTATATCATGACGCATCGATGCTCATTAACTGTGTTATTGATTTATTTTTCATTCTAATCCCTTATGAAATCTTACGAGCTGACTTTATTCTGTAACTAAGATTTGATTCGTACACGCAGAATTTTGCAGAAAGTAGCGCTGGTACTAGATTAGTGGTCACCAATGTTGTCATCTCTAACAATTCTGTATTGCAAGCACGTTTTAATGTCACACTGCTGTGACATATCCAGCCTAATACGTTGCAAATGCATGGAAAATTCCTGGAGTCCTTTCGTACTTCAGTGGTAAGACAAAAGCTCAAAACTGCATGTGTGAGAGAGTATATATAAATTGTCTCATACTTACCTATAAGCAAAATTATCTCCTAAAAGGGTTAATGGTTAAACCAATTATTATAAGTATTAATAAACTACTGACGATGCATATTTACGAACAGAGATCAATACAAAATACACTCAGTACAACTTACAAGGAAAAAAAATCACCATCCGTATTACTTCAAACTGAAGAAGGATTCCTTAGCTTCACACGAAAATGAAGAAACGACATGATATATTGACGATGTACCCCACCTTTAGAGAATTGAGAAATAGAATCCGAACCGCGTCGGTTACGTCAGAACACTGCAACGTGCATTCTTTTTTCTGGCCATGGGCAACCGTCATCATAATTCTAGGGGGCCTTTACAGGGAACTGTTCAAATACCTTCCCTGCAGGTATCCGTGGAATTTCTAAAAAGTGCCACGATGACATCACAGCTGGCCTACCTGCTTTTTTTATTTTTTTTTATTTAGTGTCAGCTGTATGTGCAGAACAAAGAACTTGTGGGCGGAGTCATTAGCAGCTGTGTTGGATTGCGGAAGCCTTCCCGACCGACACACGTTTCTCATCTCTTACATAGCGATATAAGATTTACAACGGAGAAAACAACAGTAACACCTTTCTAGAAGCCAGTTTCGTACAAATATAAAAGGATGTGTTAAGGGAGGTCACCGAACGCCGCTGGCTGTTGCTGGTGGTCAGACTATAAATTAATGATCATCTATTGTCGATTGCACTCGAAATAAGCGCCAAGACAGGAAAGGGTTGATGACCTACACTGGAGAAAGATGAGACGCTAAAGGCACTGTTTACATGATTAAAATGCGATATACGGCCAGATGAAAGTAATATCTTCGAAAGAAAAATAATACCAGGAAGCTTCGTTTAAGATGCACCGGGAGATCGCTTAAAATCTTTCGTTCCAGGGTATAGAGAAAATCAAGCGAGAATTGTTTGATCCACGCGTTTTTTTTTTTTTTTTTGTGATGTTCCTCTTTGTGAGAATTTAAATGTGCTACCACGTTAAGCCTCGTCCCACGTAAGAGCCAAATTACTGGTTACTATCCAACTTTCTCCCCTCTTCCTGCCATTTGTCTTCATCTACGCTTCCCTTTGGTTTATCTTTCGTACTTGCGTTAGACCTGGTTACCGCCCGAATGAGATTACGGCTGTTTCAACAATCAGTTGAACTCATAACATCTCACTTGTGCAGACATGGCTTAATTACATGCTCAGGCGAATAATGGGACCGCTGATCTGTCAATGATGTGGAAATACATCGGAAATCTCACTCGAAAATATGACTTCGTTTCACGCAAAGCGACAGCATTACTGAAAACTTTTTATCTGATTAAATTGTAATTCCTGGTAGAAACAATACTTCGGTATTTACACCTGGTGTATCTAAATATCACTGCAACATTTTGGTTGTTGAATGTATGCACGTGTAGTCATCCCTTAACTGATAAAATGGTAAACAGAAACAGAATTACCAGTATCTGGGCCAATATACAAGTTAAATTACCTCTGAAATCGTGTAATATTATTTAATGCTTGTATCTGCATGGACTTCACGTTTGATGTGGACGAATGATCCTCCAATTTTCTGATAACATCAAAACTTCGTGTAGTCCTTCAAATGCAATGTCCCCTTACCAGAACCATTCCTTTTTATCTCAGATATCAGGCTTCAGCATTTTTAATAAACCACCTTCGCAGAGATATTTTATAAAATAAAAAAACGTACATTTTAAATTTAAAAAGTAGTTTCAGGTTATTAGAACGATAAACAGAATGCCCTTGTCACAATGTCACCAAAGGTGAAGTCTCAAAATCAGTTATTATTATTATTAGAAAGTTGTATTATTATTAGAAAGAAAATTATTATTAGAAAGCTGCCGATTTCAAAATAATTACAAATGGAAGAAAAAAATTTTCCTTTTCACGTCAGTGAGGAAGAGATATACAGACCGTTGAGACAATAGAAAATTTACTTCAGCAAACCAATTAAACTGCGATTTATTTTAATTGATCATTACAATGCAGATGTTCCTGTAGTATCCGTAAAGTGTCATCACGCAAGTACAAAAAACGTGTCTATGAAGTGTCATTCATCAATGAAACTATCTTGAAATCTGGATTATCTTTAACATCTCCTATATATATATATATATATATATATATATATATAAAATTATAAGCCTTTTTATGTCACGTTTTTTGAAACGTTTTGAAACTCAGGGGCTACCGTGAGTGTTGAGTCTTCAAAATTCGAGTCATCAGAATTCAAGGAGAACCGGCCTACCATCCAGAACTCTGGGATTGGGCGCCGTAGGCGCCAGGGGGGCGTATCCCCCCTAGTGTGTGTGTGTGTATATATATATATATATATATACACACACACACACACACAAAGACATTTCTGTCGTTTTTATTCCAGTGATTTTCGTCAACACATACTTTCATCCAGTGGCGCACCCAGGGAGGGGGACCAATGGGGCCTGGCCCCTCAAAAAGAAAAAGGGAAAACACTCGAAAATTTTCCAAAAATCTTTTCCTAATTAAAATTTTTTTTTTTTTTTTTTAAATTTATGTCATGTCGTGTCATGTCTTCTATTTCTATACTACTTATGAATTAGTGATAATTTCAGATGCCCAGAGTCATAGGTCGTATGCGATGCGTAGTGTGTATTCTCAAATCGTCTACTCAACCCCCCCCCCCTCAAGATTAAATCCTGAGCACTCGGCCCCCTCTAAAGTTAAATCCTGAGTGCGCCACTGCTTTCATCTGATTGTATGTTTCATCATCCAATTCATGTTATACCATTCATATCTGTTAAATGCGAGTGTTCTCGGGGCGGTATGTCTGACACTTCCGTATGAAACTAGGTAACTAACCTTAGCTGAAAAGCTTTTATTTCCGTGTCCTAGACGGGACTTGAAGGATAGCCTTTCCAAGCAAAACGCAAACTCGTTAGGGAATGAAAACAAATGAAACTTTTCGTTGTTGAAGTAAAGATGGTTCAACTCATTTCCAATGAGAATTTTTCTCCCTTCTCTACTGGATACTTCCTCAAATAGACCGAGTTGAGAAATGCCATAGAAGATACATAAGGGGATTTATGTTCGTTATCTTTTAGGATAGATCTTTATCCAGTAGTGGATGAGACTGAGGTAGAGAGAGAGAGAGAGAGAGAGAGAGAGAGAGAGAGAGAGAGAGAGAGAGAGAGGCGGGGGGGGGGAGGAGATTGCATCTATAGAGACAGCCAGCCAGACAGAAAGACTCATGCATATTGATAAATATGCATACAATAGGTCAGTTTGTGAATTCAATTACAAAGAATTCTGTTAGAAAGAAGTACTAAAATTATGGAACGAACAACAGCACTGTATACATAGCGTCGGTATTCCAACAAGTTACGCTAAATCGAGTGCAAACCACTCGATTTAGCGTAACTTGTTGGAATACCGACTTAGTCTTTTTCATTTTACTATTATTGCAATATTAACAATTCAAAGTCTTTTTAATGTGGTTATTTAATAAAAAATAAAAAAAACAATAAAGACTGACTCAAAACAAATTCTTATTTTTCTTCTGTCAATTAATTCCTGCAAATGAATTACCGCGAAATTCATGTGAGATTTCGAAAAGGTTTAACATGAAAAATTGGCTTCACTATTGGATGACAGACGTCCGTTTTTGATTAAAGTGCTAAATACCATCTTTTAAAAAACTTTTCTCCTCTTTACTTTAGGCCTATCGTTTCCATATAGCTGTTCCACAACATAATCAAAACACGAAACTGCTGCGTCTCACTGTGCATCTCAAAGTCGTCCGCGAACAACTAAACTCTTCTACCATGCCAAAAAATCTTAATAACTTTTCAGAGAATCGAGAAATACTTGAACACCCTCGCTCTAAAAGCGTATTCTCGTCTCAACGGTAAGTTGGAAATTGTTTATGACATCATGATTCAGTGGTAATCCCCGCCTTATATCGGCTCTTCCACTTGCATTTTTTCTGCATCTTGAAAATTAGCCAAAATTCTGTCGATACCACAAAAACATATCACACATTTATCGAACTACTGTTTCCAGTTCATTCGTTTCGGAAAGAAAAAAAGCTGAAAGGCCATTGAAGGCCAACTTTCCATTGTGCGAAGTCACGTCAAAGGCGAAAAACAAGGTCAAGAAAAACTGTTGAATCCCTTCTCGGACGCATTCGTTCGGAGAATCCCATGACACTGCTCGACTTCTTCAAGATATTTGATAATTTTGGGCCAAAAAGCGACCTGCTAAGGTTACATTTATATCTTTCCTCTGCAACTGAGTATCCAGTTTCAATTCCAGTCGACATACTTCTGGGAGATATTGCATCTCCCAGAGATGCAATGTCTCTAGCCTACTTAAGCCTTTCTCCTAATATATAATTATTGGCACCCCCCCTATCTTCACCGATTGTTTGAAAAAATTCTGAGGTCTTATTCTTTCTTCAACTAGTTCCCTAAACGTCGATTCTTTCTTCAGTGGGGAAGGATAAACTAGTCACCTACAATCTCCCACAACCCAATCTCCTCCTTTTTTTCGCAAAATGTGAAAAACAAATGTATCCTCTCCTTGTGCAATTACTTTTGGTGGCAACGTCTTTCAACTAGGGATACTTTCTCGAGTAACAGCTGCAAATCATCAGTCGCACAGTGGTACTTAATTCTAGTACTTAATCACATCTCCCCTTTTCAACAGGTTTGCTTTTCTCAATTCTTAAGTAGGATGAATTCTAATGATTATGATCACGGCTCAAACGATACCCGATTTATAGTACGGTGACCCTAAAGTTTTCGAAATTTATGCTTTTATATTGTCGTTATTATTTTTTAGCGAAATTTTTATTGGTGTCGTACTCAAAAATAATTATATCGCGTTTCATAACATAACATTAACGAGCACATTTTTAGATTTTTCCAACAAAATGATATTCGAATATTTATGCATAATTTCTGCGTAGTTCGAAGTGTACTAAAACCAAAGCAATCTGTAGTACTTACGAATAGCACGGCCAAAAATACTAATACTACGAAGAAGTGAACCGCATTTAATTACAAAAAGGTCAAACCTCATACTACTCGCATTTTTTGCAGTTAAATGAAAACTGTTGGCCGAACTCAAAAAGAACCCATCCCATGTGATGTCATCTTCAGCTGCTTAGCCAAGCTGGTGAAGATGAAAGAAGCTGTCGAAGTATTCGGCATGAACACATTTAAATCACCAAATGATTTATACAAATGATATCTAAAATGAGTTTTATTATATTCTAATGATGTATCATTTATTTATATTTATTTGATTAACGATGTTCAGTTAATTTGTGCAGTGCCGCAGAGAGGCTGAAGGTTGGCTAGGCTGGGAACCCTACTCAGGCGATGAAATACTTTTTTCAAGCCACTTCAGGCCTCCACTAAGCACGGTTGTGGAAAAAAAACCATACTGGCCAACGAACGCCTCTAGACTATGAAGATTACTTCAACATTTTAAAAATCTCAGAGCCTATTTAACACAAGGCAATCAGGTTGAGATTCTATTGCTGATTCTACTCTCCAATTCACATGCACACACAGAAATACGCATCATTGCTCGCTTGATTCTATATATATTTGCATAATCATTGTTCAATTAAAAATGTTCTTCCGAATGCGGTACAGAAGAGGTGTGACGAGAGTGAAGGCATACTGCAGACAGATATAAGTAGTTGTTGCTTTCTTTGGAAAGACCGGAGTTCTAATCCTGTGTAAAACAAATAACCTCCATAAAGTTTTGCACTTCAAGTGAGTAATGGAAGTTTAGGATCTTTGTTCCCCCATTACAAAGTAGGCAAATGAGACCCTTAGAACAACACACGCAATTGTCAGAAAAGTTACATTCGCTTCTCTTCATAGACTTAGTTGCTCTGAAATAATCTTAAAAGCTCCCCATTTGTCCTTGTTAATTGTAACAAGGACGAATGGAGGATAATTTTGCCACTCCTTTTTAACCCGTTATAACAAAACAAACATTAATATTTTCCAGAAAATGCAGTTTTAGTATAATTCGATTTCACATTTTTGGGATAATATTGCTATCAAAATGAAACCTCTTTTATTTTACAGCGGTAAATCGAAAAATATGCGCAATGTGTGTATTATAAGCAACTTAAAATATAGCAGTGCAAGCTTTCATAACATGGTCTTTCGCCAGCAGTTCTGAATATGTTTGGTCTAGGGATGGGCACAGTGGAGGTTTTATGCTTGAAGAGGGAAAACATTCATCTGAGCCACAAATCACGCATGCGCTGCACCTCCATCATCTCTTAATCGCCTAAGAAAGTTATTACCTTCAAAGCACTGTTTAATGGTCCAGAAAGGTGATGATTTACCAGAGAAGTTCTGGAACTGTTTGGAGAATGCTTTAAGGTTAGAAATCATATCGTCTAAAGTGTTTCTACGGTTTGGGCTGTTTGCTGTTGCATGACAGCGCCCTTTCATTGGAAAGACATGGGGTTCGAATCCAGACTCTAAGACGTACCTGCATAAGTTTTTTTTTTTTCTTTTCATGCCGAGGCGGAGACAACACACTATTTGGTTGCCTCGATTCCAAACAAACATGCACAGTATCTTGCAGCAGTCCTCAAAGTTTGCTTCGTATAAGAAGCTTCTGAGTGTGAAGAATAAGAAGCTAAATCGTGTGGCAGCATCCCACTGCCACACGATTTAGCTTCCTATCACTATTTTTGATACTGTTCACGGATTGGTCCCTGGAAATCCCAAGCATCACTTTTTTTCCAAATCAAAATTGATGCTTAGACTTCTCTGGGATTCACAGACCTTTCCTGTTGTTAACATCTGCAGTCAACAGTACAGATGGACATTGCGTCAGTGGCTGATAATCGTGTTTCAACATATCAGTCTATTCGTATGCGCTTCAGTTAGGCAAAATGCTGTCGTTATATTATGCAGTAAAAGCTTCTATGTAAAGTACTTGCACCCACGACACGTTTATGCTATAGAAACTCACTACATGTTGTTTTTCTTTGGTGCATTTTTTTCTGGCCATAATTGCAGATTCCACTCTCCTGGGTTATCTTTCTGTTAAGATTTGATATGCCGACACAAATTCTGGATTGTTCCTTCCAGAAAATGACCATCAGCTGCTATAGTGGAATTGATATATACGCCTATTGATAACAGCTCGCAGAGAGTCGGTTAACTCTAAACCAGTGGTCGGTAACCTTTTTAATATGAAGGGCGCAATACCGCGGGCGCCATGACGTTCTCAGGCGCTGCGTTGCCGACTCCCCCTGATTTAAATAATTAAACTTATAATTACAATTGGCATGAATGGTTTTGAAATGTCTTTCTATATTACTTTTTTTTTTAGAAATAGCCACGCTATTATTGCACAATAAACAAATACATCTGCCATTATGATTGATAAAGCAAGGCGCTCGCATCTGATCTGACAGATACACGCTAATTGTTAACATGAATATTCTTTTTGTATTAATTTTTTTATGGTATTTTATATTCATTCATATGTGACAAAAATATTTTGTAAAAGCGAAGTAAATAAAATGATGTTAAAATTTGAAATGTCATTTTTCTTAAAAACAACTAATCATAGAATTTTTAAGCCTGAAATGTGAGAAAAAATGCCTGTGTCATGAGTCCTCCGTAATTTTCAAATTTTATATTGCGCCGTTCATATTAAAAAAAGGTTGCTAACCTCTGCAAGATGTGCTTTACATTTACGGAAAATACTAAGGAAAGAGATCTGGAGCTTGCTCCACCTTTACTACGAGTTGCCCATAAGGCACTGCTTATGCTTGCATCCGCCGAAACTTTTAGTTTCTATATATTCGGCACGAAACTCTTGTAGTTTCCATATTCGGCTATCAAATAATGTTGGATTCAATATTCACTTAATTTGTACCATCGTGTATTATATTTGCAGTGTTTTTTCTTCACGTTTTCTTGCATTTTAGCACATACTAGTAATGAATGTATCTCTCAGATATACTGCGATCTACACTGCAAAATTACCGCTCCGAGCTCCTAAGTAGTTTATAATAATTTCTCTGAGGGTCTAAAAATTCACTGCGGACGCCATAGCGCCCGCGGGCACTGCGTTGCTGACCTCTGCTCTAAACCATTTCTAGTATTGTGCATGCTAATACATTTATGCATCAATTTATTTTGCTAAGTACCCTGCTTGGGTTGTCATGAAGGAAATGAGTAAATGTACATTTCATTTCTGTAAATGAGTATTACAGAAATTTGGAACCGTGTGCAAATTTTTGCGATAAACAAAGTCTGCATCCTAGAAAAATGTAGCCACCTGATTAGACTTCACTGATCAGAGATTAATATTATCATGATGGAATCTGCAATTTGAACACCTAAGCGGAGCTAACATTGCAAATAACTGCATACTCTGATGGGAAGACTACGATCAAAGGAAGTAGACATTAAAACAGAGTCGCACTTTAAACACTCTGAACTATGTGCGCGTGCTGGACCACCTCAAAATTTTCCTGAATATATGAATTTATATGACTATATGAATCAGCCCTCTGCTACAATGGAAGTTTTTTTTTTAAATTTTGTCTGACCATACTACATTAAATAACACGAAAATTAAATCATAATTACGTTAAAAAGCATAATCACGTATTATTTTATTTTAAATTAAAACAAACAATTACTTATTTAAAATATGTTAAATGATATCTCTGCATTTGCTACTGAGAAATACTAGCTTTCTCTCTCTCTCTCAGAAAGTGTGTGCAATATTCAGCTACGCTATAATGAGGATGGTGCTTCCAAAACCTTGAATTCGAACACAGCTTTTCCTATTAAAAAAGGCTTGTAAGACACGAGCTGTGATGGAGTTCTTTCTCTCTCCCCATTCATGGGACTTTTAATTCCTTTAAAAATCGGCTGGACAATATATGCAGTTCACAGATATAATAAACAGCTTCATGCTTTCGGATGGGGAGGGTCTTGACGTTATATTAAATAACTAACAGCCTCTGTGAGGATGTGTAGAAATTTCTGATTCAAAAGGTGTATGATGAAGTCGGGTAAAAAAATCCATCAATTTTGGCCCTGCAGTTCTCCAGGGCCAAAATTGATGGATTTCTTTCCATAGTACAAATACAAAAAGCTACATAGAATGAAATGTTTAGAATAAAAATGTATAAAATGAAATCATCCAAAAAAAAATCGGATCATCAGAAAATAAGCTTTTAAAAGGACGTAACATCTTTATAGATAGCTGTGTGTATATGCGTGCGCTAAGAAAATTCTCAAATGAATCACATATCATATTGCGAGGGAAAAAAAAAAAACATACCTGAAGTTCTCCCGAAACGCAGTCAAGTTCATCGCTGCTGTGGTGTCCTTTTTCATTTTTCCTAAATGCAGGCGGGAGGGGTGGTCGCTGACGTTTGTTAACATAAACAGATCTAAAACTGTCGGTGCTAGTAGAGGTGGAAAAGCAATACAAGCTCCGGACGCTGCTCTCCAGCATCTGCTCCACAGCCTTTAGCCTTCGTAGCGACATTCTGAAGGTGTCAAGGCGACACTCGCTGAGAAAAGGGCACACGGGACAGAAAACGAAGAGTGCACTTTCCTCCCACTGCAGGATGCGGCACGGAGGTATCAGGAAGGTAACATCGGTAATCAAGAGAACAGGAGAGAGTGCGCCGAACACGAGCTCCCAGTACTGCTACGTTTCTCTCCGTGACTGGCCACGTCCGACCGCTACAGAATTACAGAAAAAAAAAATCACAGGCCGATCAGGATACCGGACCGGGTCCAAATAGCGACAGTCCATGCCGCGGGGCTAACCAACAAGATCGACAGCAGGTAGCAAGGTAGGGAGATTCAGTGAAAGTTGTTTGCCCGTACATGAAGAACGGGATGTGGAATGTCCCCCTACGGTCATAGACTTCACCGTAAGAGGAGAAAAGTCGTCAAGGACTCGGCCTCTATTAAGGTTGTGTTAGGATGGACGAACGCCTACTCAAAGAACGTGATAAACACATTAACTGTGGCTATTAAAAAAGGCGATAAAGTAACTTCTGCTAATCCAACAGGAGGAGTTTAGCATCGGCATTGTTCCTGAACAGAAGCTGAGGGAAAGCACGCATACGAAAAGGAAAATGGAATTCTATCTGTGGTGCGGCTAACAGCCAAGGTGAAGTTTACATGAACTCGATATCGGAAAATACGAAACTTCTTATGAATATCAAAAGAGAATTCTTAAGATCAATCCAAGCTACCTCTTAACGAAATCTCAAATCAATACGAACAACAGTTTCATTACATGCATTCCAGTCTTAGGCAGCACTTCTTAAATGCGTCCACTGAGCTCACAGAAATCAGGTAACACTAAATTATTTAAAAGGCGCCAAATCTGCAACAGTATTCTGTTTATAATCATGCACACAATCCCTGCAACAAGGGACTTCGCGAGACTGGCACAGATTCAAAAAATTAGAAACTGCACGAAACGCAACTCTGCCAACTTTCCTCCCACAGCCAACTCGAATGTCTCTTCAAAGACGCGAACTGCAAATCGAAGCCGGTCATTCACCAATATCACTCGCTAACTAGGAGGAGACAGGGCAGGAAAGGGGAGTGTGCGCGGTAAGCTTCCTAGCGGAACAAAGCTGCAAGTAGTGACAATTGTCCATCAGGAAGACGCGGACAATTCCACGTCACCCCAGCATCCCCGAGCTCATTGTAAATAAGCGCAATACGTGTTCATTTCTAGATAATGACATGTCATCGGACGGGCGTAAGGACAGTGCAGACAGAGGAGAGGCGAAAGAATGGAAGGCTATCCGGGAAACGAGAAGAATTTAAAGCCAGTTGTTAGTAATATTTTACTCAGCAGTGTCTTTTCCACGCTTCCTAGTAGCGCTAAGGTAAAACAGCTTCAATAGAGTTCGACTGTTCCTTTATCTTTTCAAATGAGAAAAGAAAATTAATTACCAACAGGAAACTAGACGAAGGTCGAGATCTGAAGATAAACGGCAGTGATTCCAAGGATAAAAAAAATAAAAAGTCCTATTCTCTTTTACGAACTTTAAATATTAAATAAGATATGGTTGGTTATGCTGAGACAACGAAGTCCAAAAGTCATGTGTTTTTATGTCCCGACTGATATCCGGCAATTTTATGTGTTTTGTGGTAAGATAAACTGCTGTTTTCAGAAAGCCCTTTTTTGTCTCCTTTTGAGATTAGCTAACTAGTTTCCAGTTGAAAAATACGAATGTCCTTGCATCGTAGACCGGATTCGAACCTACGCAAGTGTTCACAATGAAATGGCAAGTGTTATTCTTTCAATTGTCGGCGCCTGGAATATGAGTGAGCGAATGCGAATTTCTGTTTAAACAAGGTCTTCCTCTCCCTCCACAGAGGCTCGATTTTTTTAAAATTAGTTTTATTATAATTTTTCCAGAAACAAAATCGAGGAGGAGAAGGATAAACTTTTTAGTATTACCTTCTAAAATATTTCATTTTGTCTTTTGCTTTCGCTCATGTGATGCGTAACTGAAGATTACATTGAAGGAATGTAGTTTTAGTTTTGTATGGAAATAAAGAAATCCATGAGGCGGCTGCTTAGGGTTGTTTCCAACTACGCCAAAGCAAGAAATACTATGAAACCACTACATTCTTCTGAATGGTTCGTCTGTTTTCGAGAAAGAAAACTCAAATTTTTCAGGTGGGAGGGGGGGGGGGGCTGTCCCCCCTTATGAGATTGACTAACTCACTTCCAGTTGGGAAAAAAAAAAAAAAAACTCACAAAAGGTCTTCGAATTGTAGACGGGATCTGAACCCAGATTTTTCCAATCCATGCCTCAGAAAGCGCATTTATGACATAATTCACAATCAAGATCAAGTGTGAATATGAGATCAAGTACTTTCTTATCAATTTTCACATGAAGCTGTTTTTCAGTACCAGGAAACTATCTAATATTTCCTAAATTCCCAACACGATCTTTTTGGAATGCTGCTTATTGTTTCAAGCGTTTGTAATTTTTGAATATTAAATTCAATCTGTCTTTTACCACGTATCGCTTCAAATAGCTTATAGATGTAGTTCTCCATAACCACTTCGCAGTCATCATTTGTGCTAAATTTGTTTATGCATTTTCCTCACGCAGTTTCTGATGCAAGTCAGTCGAATGCATCCATCCATTCTGTACTCTAATGGATACGGAACATAACTAGTGTGAGGAATGCACATTCCATTTCTGGTCAGTTTGTGATTTACCTAACTTTTTTTTTTTTTTTTTTCAGCATCAACGTTTCAGTGTTTTAAATCCCGGATGCTGTGACTGTGTTGCTATCTTGACCTCTATGTTGGGCAATGACGTCATTTACATGTAACTTTCCTCTTCATACCTAATTTTGCCTGTGGATATTTTTTTCTAAAAGTAAAATGAGCTACATGAACTATTATTATTATTTAGTATTCCATTATGTTTCATTTTTCCTCGGTTTCCTCTGGATACCAATAGAGCAGCTTAAAACAAGCGAAAACTGAGAGAACTTGGAAGATTGAGTCACAGTTTTCATCGAAATCATCAGTTATAGATTCCAAGAGTTCTTACCCACGGGAAAATCAAGTGCAATGAAATCAGAATAAAGCATTGCCTGTGTGTTTGGATGAGAGTTTTGTTTTTATTTCCCCGAAAGAATGATTTTAAATCCCAAGGATAAATTTCGAGACACTCTCAGGATCGCTATAAAATCAGCTAAGAGGTAAGAGAAGATGATCTTCTCTAGAGATCAAATATGGAAAATTTTCATAGCTGCTTCAGGTCTCCAGTAAGTGTGGTGGTGACCCTACTGAAATTCATCTCCTACTTGAATTTGATGGGATCTAGAACAGACGCTAACTCGATGAACCCTGCATCTTAAGAAGCGCCTTCCACCCTTCGCAGATCTCCAGTTTCCTGTACTCACTAAATGGCCCCGTGGATGGCTCTTCGGATTTTCCTATCAATGTCGAAATTCCCACGGGATTCTACTTTCACTCAGGATCTCATTCCTTCAAAGAAATACCATCCTCTTATAAATGTCACATCATAGCCAATGTTTTATTGATGACAAACTTCAATTCTCTTCTTCATTTGACAAACCTTGCAGTGTTTAACACTACAAGCTTTAAAATCTTCTATAGGGGATGTCTTGTTCGGCGAACTCGCTTCACCTCTGTTACCTTTGATACCTCAATTCATCAGTGAAGATAGCATTTTTCTTCTTGGGTGGCTACACTTCTAGCCTTTCCAGGCGAAAACACGTCACATCCATGTCCCTTCACGCTCGTTCGTCATAACATTTCTCTGTTTAATCCCACTGATGAAAGGTCCTAAATCCATAGTACATTAGTACCATTGGAAGGTTGGAGTTAGATAATTCAGGAATCCTCCGCTGGATCTCTGGAAGCCAAACACTGAACTTCAAGTCGCTTTAGATTTCCATTAAGCTGTATTGGCCCCATGTTAGGCGATGAAATTGATATACCACCGAATGACATTCACATATCGATGTCATTCCACAGTATTTGAACCAATAGCCAGTTGGAAACTGCAATGCTAACACTTAGAACACTAGGCTAGCATATAATTAATCATTGCTTGCGGTTGATGGATTGTGATAGTCTGTTTATTTATGTCAACATCTTTTCATATCCAATATCGAGACACTTCGGCAGATTGTCGAAGTGTCTCGATATTGGATATGAAAAAAAGTATAGATACTCTTGCGTAGATGCTAGCACAAGAGTAGAATTATAGACGATGCCACATTATTGCTAAATATGCTGCAGAAACGCTATCCAAAATGTCAGTCATTGTGAGGGGGAGAGGGATGCTAAAAATTGCTGTTTATAGAACATAAAACTTATTTTTAATGTCTGATCCACCTACTAGAGCCTCCGTAGCTCAGTCAGTGTAGACGAAGCTTTTTGGTCTGAAAGATCTGGGTTCGATTCCCGTCCACGACGTGAGGAACCTTTATCCAGTCTCTTTCGACTAAAGGTGAGTTATCCGATCTCATACGGACGTAGGTTTTTTTTCACCCTGGAACTCAGGTTTTTCGTCCCTCAGAACAGGTAAAACCTGACCCGTGAACACACACGGATCTACAGTCAAATATATAGGGAACTTTTCCCCTGCACTTGGTTCTTGTGGCCCCTGTGCAGTATTAGCCCGAGTGTTGTATTATGGATAGATACATAATTCGAACCTTCAATATGAAAATATCACCTAAGAAGATGATGATCCACACACAAAGGCCAGAAGACCTACAGCAGATTAGTACGGTGTGTGAGAGAGAGGATAAGAAGAAAGGAGGAGTCTGTTCACAATTTGTTTGAACAAATTGGAGGTTGTATTCTTCGGGAAAGGCATAGTGGGGAGGCTGCTCCAAAGAACAGAAGTAGAGGGAAATGAAAGAGGAGGCAGTGAAGTCGGTTCGGTGAGTTTCAAGATGGACTGTGAAAGGGTACTGGTTAGCAGTGGCTCTTGTTTTAATGATTTGGGAGGAGAGTGGGGGAATAATAGTGGCCAATTCAGCAGAGCACTGTCCATGAAAGTATCTGTAGAAGAGACACAAGGCAGAAACTGAAAGCCTGTGAGAGCGGGGGGATTAATTAGCTGGATTGCACTCTTCTGGATAGAATCGAGCAATTTTAGAGAGAATTTGGTGCACCACCCCAAATATGGGAGCAATATTCGATGGCTGGGCGGATTCAGACTTTGTATAGAGTTAGCAGCTGTGAAGGTGTAAAGTAGTGTCTTGTGCGGAAAAGTACACCAAGTTTATTGGAGGCTGCAGAAGCTATAGTTGAAATATCGTTGTGCCAAGAAAGATCAGAGGAGCAGGTCACTCCAAGAAGAGAAATCTGATCGTGTTTGGATATCTCAGTATTGCTGGAGGTAAGGGAGAGGATGCGAGCTCTTTCTTGTGAGAGATCAGATAGGAGTATGATTAGGTGGCACTGAAGTCTACAAGGTTGTCCTTGCCCCAGTGGGATATAGTTAGGAGATGGGAGTTCAGGTCGTTTTTCGTGGTAGATGTCGAGAATTCTAATACTTGGGCACTATAGTATGCCCACATTTCAGAGCTTCACTTGGAGACTTGCCAAGAATCGTCGATTCATGCTGATGGGGTGAAAGAAACGAAGGACGTACGAATTGGTAGCGAATTCACGTGCTTTATAGGTAAAATTTTCCAACTGTTATACAAACAACATGGTTAACACTTTACAAACTACAATGATCATAAAAGAGAAGTTAATTTTCCGACGTGTAATAATAAACAACTCATCCCACAATACTGATTGATTACTCTATTATCGGAATGGATTCTCCTTTTTATGACATGCGCAGAAGTGTCGAAGGGTCTCGAATCTGTGGGCGTACTATACAAGCTTTGCCAACTGAAAAGAAGGAATGAAGTATACCGTGATTGGCAAAGCTATGAACTGGACTGGAAATCTGAGAGAGCAGGTCATTTATATACAAGAGGAAAAGAGTGGATGAAAGAATAGAACTCTGAGGTATTTCTGCATTAGTGGGGAAATCTGAGGAGAGCAAACTGTTCATCCCATGACACTAGTGTGCAAAAGTGAGAAAATTAAGATCCAGTTGCAGAACGTGGAAGGCAGATAATAGGATGGCAGTGTACTGAGTAGGCCCCTGTGCAAACGCCAGATGAACTATCGAGGATAACTACGTGAATTTTTGAATTGCTCGAGTCCAGAGGTGGGTGGTGAAAGCTAGATCAGCTGCAGATCGCGAGTGACGAAATTCGTACTCCTGGTCATTGATTACTTGATAGGTTTCTAGATGGTTCAAAAGCTGGTTCTTGTAACCTTCTCCATATTTTTAGCGTAACTAGTAGTGAGAGAAATTGGACGGTAGTTCATTAGTAGACTTATAACCTTTATTTGGGAGCTGAATGTGGACTTGTTCCCATTTCGTAAGGTAGATGCCAGTTGAATAGGGTAGATTGAAGAGGCGATACAGGATAGGTGCACGTTTTTAACATAATAGGTGGAAAACCATCATGACCAGATGCCTTTAGGGAAGAAACTATAGGTGACATGGAGAACTTGGTGGAGTGGAGGGAAATTTGTCGAGGTCATAAATGCAGGAATTGGAAGTAAAGAGTGAGGCTAAGTAGGCCTTGTCTTTAGGTAAAGTGACTACAGAACCTCTTGTCCAATTGACAGACACCCCTTACCAAGGCCACTGGGTGAGAAAAATTTGCCCCCAGTGGCCTTGGTAAGGGGTGACTGTCAATTGGACAAGAGGCGAGTTTGCAGCATTTTGCCTTTTCAAAGTCTGATTTGGATTTGGTGATGATTATTTTACAACTTTCGCGAGCAGTGGTATAAGCGGAGTGAGAAGCTGGAGTTTTGGTCTTGAGGCATTCGTGGTAAATAGAAGTTTTTTTTTTCTGCGTTGGCACATTTTTCGAAAACTAAGACTGGTATGGTGGCCGTGAACTTTAAGTGAAATAAGGGATGAAGGTCTTTATTCCTGTGAGGATAATTTCTGTTGTCCGTTCTGAGCAGGCTGGATCAGAAGTATTTAAGCAGTATTCGGACCATGGAACGGAGGTCGTCCCATTGGCACTCCTGTAATGCTAAAGGACACAAGACTGAGAACTGGTGGATGAAGATTGTTCTGTGGCAAAAGAGACTTGTCTGAGGTTGTGATGTGAGTTACCAAGAGGAGAACTGATATCCACAGTATACCTGGAAAGGGAGCTTGTAAAAAGATCAGTGTGGTGGCAAATTGGAGAGGGTTTGTCAGGTATTCTGGAAGGAGGCTGATGATCTGTGATAGGTCGTTGCTAATGACGAACACCTCGGCATTCTTGCCTACCCGATCGGTGAAACTGGATAAGGGAAGCCAATTTGAGTTGTTCCCAAGAAGGATGACCTAAGACAGAGAAAGATAGTTGAAGATGTTTGAGCGGTTAGCGGATTTTGAAGAGAGAGAACACATGAAAAGGGTAGATTGGTTTGGTAGGGAAATTTAAGCGAAACCAGATCAGAAAGGATGGATTTGAGGTTTTGCAATCTCTGGCATGTTATGTCAGTTATGTTTCCGCTACACAGGCGTCACTAGTGCCGCCCGTGTAGCGGAAAGAACTGCGTGACGTGTAATTTAGTCAGCTTAGGTAGACAGTTTGAGTTCTAATAAGAACAGTAATTCTTTTAGATGACTGTATGTATCGTTTATATATATTGCTGTTTAGGCCATAAATGTTGAAGTTGATGCAGAATTATTATTATTTTTTTTTTTTTTTGGTAGGAATTAATATTTTTCTTTTAGGTTTTTAAATGGATTTTTTTTAAATGATTTTTTTTTGTAAAAAATTTTTTGTGATCCGTAGTAAAATCGCATTTCTTTGGGTTCTCATCCAGTGTGTAACTGCTCCTACGTTATTAGATGAGACACATCACGGCCAGGAAGCTGTTCTAAAGCATTCCTGTAAAGAATGAAGGCAACAGAACTTGTCTCTCAATGCCAAAGAACGTCAGGTGTAGTGGAGAAAGTCAATGCCATGTAGGCATGTGATGTAACATGGGTTCAAAGACGTTTCTAAGAAGACCGCACTCTGCTCAAGGTGGGGTTCGTTCTTACTTGCTCGTTGAAATGAAGTGCTTAAAGAAAATGATTTCATTCTTTATGGCTTAGAGAATAATGGTGATTTCTTATATCTCTGACGGTTTAAGAAGGAGAATTCCGCAGCTACAAAACGACTTCAGTTTCCAGGAAAGAACGAAAGTAAAAAATATAGCGTGCTGTGTTGTGTACATTATTAATTCACAGAAATGCAACAAGGCTTTGACTGACAGGATGGCGATGATAAAAAAAAAAAACCTCACCACAAAGAACGAATTGAGATCTGTGTATTAGCCACTCGAAAGTTCACATTTTCCATCATCCGGGAATGTTATCTCCACTTGAGTGAAGAGAAGAAACTGAAACTCAAGCATTAATTCTAATGTAATGCATTAGAATTAATTCTGCATTACGGCAGTTTCATTCGTATCACCATATTCTTCAGGGAAAAAATAGTAAGAAGAAGAAACACTTTTCCTCTGAAGGCACAGACGGTAACAGGATGTTTAAAACAAATTTTAAAGTTGTTTTCGGGTGTCTAGTGACCATGTACTTTTGATCACATGATTATTTTATCTCGGTTCTTTATATAAAGAATACACTTAAAAACGGTATGGCGAAAAAAAAAAAATAGTACTGAATAACATATTATTGTACTTCATCAGTACTTTTTTTGCACCATACAGTACATAAAGAATATGTATTTAGGTATATGTAAGTAAAAGGTTTTTCCTTGTCACTTCAAAAACAAGGAAATGCCAACTTTTCCTTGACCAGGAATACCAACAAACAGAAGACCAAAACAAGAAAGGAAAAACAAGAGATCTTTTCAAAAAGATCCGAGAACTAACAGGGAAGTTTAGTGCCAAGGTGACAATATTGAAAATTAAACACAAAGGGATATCTTACAGAAGCTGCAGACATCAAAGAAAGATGGAAAGAGTATACAGAAGCCCATTACAGAAAGGACTCCAAAATTACTGAGAAATTTGAAGAGCAGGATTATACACAGGAGCCAGTACCACTGGAGAGTGAAGTGAGGTGAGCACTGCAACAGCTATCCAGTTGGAAAGCACCAGGAGGAGAGAATACCCATCGAGTTGCTCAAAGCCCTGGGAGAAGAGGCAGTTACAATTTTAACAGTTCTATGTCAGCGAATTTGGATCACAACTAGGGAATGGAAAAAATCAGTTTATATACCTTTATTGAAGAAAGGCGATGCAAGATGCAAGAATTACAGAACTATAGCACTGATTGCTCATGCAAGTAAAGTCTTACTTAAGATCATTCAGAAAAGACTGGAACCATTCATGAAGAGAGAAATGCCAGATGAACAGACAGGATTTCGAAAAGGCAGAGGAACAAGAGATCAAATCGCCAATGTGAGATGGATAATAGAAAGAGCACAGGAATATCACAAGAATGTCTACCTTTGTTTCCTTGACTATAGCAAGGCTTTTGACTCTGTAGATCATGTGAAACTGTGGAATGTGTTAAGAACAATGGGAGTCCCAGAGCATTTCATTATCCTTCTGAGGGATCTTTATTATGAACAGAAAGCTACTGTCCGAACAGATCTTGGAGAAACCGAGTATTTCACAATAGGTAAAGGGGTGCGACAAGGATGTATTTTATCTCTGTACCTGTTTAACTTTGCAGCGAATACATTTTAAGAATGCAGGGCTGGAGGAGTCTTCAGTTGGAATTAAAATTAGTGGAAAAAATATTAATAATTTGAGGTATGCAGATGATATCATCTTGCTAGCAGAATGCAAAGAAGATTTGAAGGAACTTATTATGAAAGTTAAAGAAGAAAGTGCTAAATATGGTCTTAAACGTAACTTCAAAAAGACAAAAGTTATGGCAACATGTGAACTTAATGACTTTGAAGTCGATGGGGAGAAAATGGATGCAGTTAACAATTTTGTGTTCCTAAGATCCCGAATTGATAAAGATGGTTATTGTACCGAAGAAGTTAGAAGAAGATTATTACTCGAAAAAAAAAAAAAACAATGACAAATTTAAGCAAGATCTTTAAATATATTAGCCTCACAACAAAAATCAGAATCGTGAAAGCAATAGTATTCCCTGTGGTGCTGTATGGATGTGAAAATTGGACTCTGAGAAAGAGTGAAAGGAGGAAAATAGATGCATTTGAATTATGGGTTTGGAGACGTTTACTAAGAATACCATGGACTGCAAAGCAAACTAATAAATCAGTGATAGACAGAATAAAGCCAGATTGCTCCCTTGAAGCTATGATCAACAAGCAAAAATTGTCATACTTTGGACATATTATGCGAGCAAATGACAGTCTGGAGAAGATGATTAGGCTTGCTAAAGTTGATGGAAGCAGGAGAAGAGGAAGACCAAGAATTAGATGGGTGGATGGAGTTAAAGAAGCAACTGGAGTACGCTTGGAGGTTCTGAAAGACATAATCAGGGACAGATCGGAATGGAGAGTGTATGTTCGTAGAGTCGCCAGGAGCCGGAAACAACTCGATGGATCATAACACACAAGTAAAAGGTTTGCTTTGAACCAACACAATGGCATATACCAAGGCGAATTTATTTATTTGAGAGAAATGTAATCTTAAATAGAAGACGACCAAGAAATCATAATGGACGTAGATTATTGATCAATTTCTCACTTTTCTTATATAACAAAAGTGCCAACTCTTAATAATATTTAAAATATTTCTCGTTTCATGCAAAATCAAGGATGTTAACAACCATTTATTATGACCAGATAATCTTTTAACGAAAAACCAAGATCACAATAACGGCAATAAATGAATATCAAAAACGAAAGGAAAAAAATTAATTTGTTCTTTCATAAAGGGTGAAAAAAATTATATAAACGATTTTTTCTTTTTTTTTGGGGGGGGGGTGAAAATTCAATGATTATGTTGTTATAATTTGTAATATTTTTATTTTAATGGAAATCATACACATTCCGGAACATCACTTTGAACCTACTACATATCTCAAACTAGCAACTCACTATCAAAGTTGGGCTTGAAAATTTTGTTAAATGAGTTTAAGAATTTCGGGTTGAGTTTTCGATTTGGTTCGTTTCTTGCGTATGGTTGGCGGACGATCTTTCTACTCTTGTGTTTTCCCTAAGGAATCCTACATTTTTAGTCGTTCTTCAAAAAGTTACGCAGATTGTAAAGCATGTAAAATTATTCGTTTTTTAAAACGAAGTGGAGACAATTAGAAATATTAAAACCAGAAATTTGTTATTTTTAGACTTTGTTTCCCACATTATTTGATATCGTGTGGTGGGCAAATAGCAGAGAAAATATGACCACTGGAATTGTTACCTCTTTTTTTTTTTTTTTTTTTGTTTAATGAAGACGATAATTTGAACTAAATTTCGTCTGTAAAGGGAATCAAAAATTGTATACTGTGGTAAGTTCTGACAAATACTTCTTGGCAAAGTGTATCAGTGTAATGCATATCCTTTGTTTTCATTTTGGCTTGAATAAGAAAGTTAAGCTGTGTGTCATAGATAGTTATACTCAATAACTATTAGAGCACACAGTTCTATGATGCAAGCGAATTTTACAACCATAGACACGTAATTAAGCAAAATGCTTGGATCAGAAATTGGCGCAGCGAATAGGTAGAAAGTGTTCTAGAAATGAATGCGTTTTGACTCTGCAGTTAATATGTTGATTTAAGAGTTTCATTAGCTACAATTAGTGAGCAGATGGATTCGGCAGCTAGTGAAAATACACGTAGAATAGATTGTAATGAAAGACAACCGAATTCGAGATGATCATTATCAGTAAAAGAAACACCAAACAAGCGCGATTAGCAAAAGAATCAGCAAAGTAGACGATGCTGTAATATGATTGGTGGTTCTAAAATGAAGACAAAAAAAACAGGCGCGTTACTGCTAGAGTCAAAACTGCTTTTATATATATATATATATTATATATATATATATATAATTTATTTCTTATCGCTGGAGAGCCTAAATATATTGCGAAATGGCAAAAGTTATTCGAATAAACGACACAGATGATCATTTCATGAATAATTTCTTTATCTCTAATAAATATCCAGAATTATGTGCACGTTCTACAATATTCCAGTGTTGACACTATGCAAACACGTTCTACTCAAGATTTTCTGGGAACACTTGGCATGTTTAAAACAACATGCTGGAATGAAACCCCCACCACTTCCGTAGTTTACAATTTATTGAAAAATTCGTCCTTCTTTCAGTCATTAATGATTTCCCCGCCCCTTCCAACCTCCAGATTTTTAAATTGAAATTTCTAGTGAAGAAAGTATTTCATATCGCTCGCTGAAAATGTGTGAAAGGCGCATTTTCAATCGGACTTGCATTTGACCAGACCGGCGGACGTGTACGACAGTCTCACCCATGGTATGAATACAGTACAAATTAAAATCATACATTTATACTGAAATATAGAAAAGTTAACTGACTTGGCTGCTGAAGTTTCCCCTTCACCCCTCTGTTTTATTCTTCCCTCGGTATCGTGGCGAGGTCGATGCGACATTTCCAGTTTTACTAAAATAACTTAGGTTCGAGTTCCACTTGGATACGAACAACGTATTTTGCACATCGATGTCCCGTTTGGGCAGTTATATGCAAGGGGAATCATTTATTTGATTTATTAAGATAAACACGCACCAATGTCCAATTAAAAAAAATACATGCTGGGATAAGAGTGGGTTATTTGTCCGTATTTGTGGTGAGAAAGAAATTTAAGAACAGTTTTTACTTCATAAAGAATTAATATTCCTAGATGAGCTCGATTTACTAGCACATCTAAAGAATATTGAAAAAAGAAGTTGAAAAAAGCGGACGCATATATCTTATATGTCATCCCCCCCCCACTCTTCCAGCTTTAATCAAGACATGTTCGCCCATCATGCTAACGAGTGCAACGTCTGCTGCAATTACCGATCAAAAGCAGAAATTCATTCGCCAATATTTAGTTACATTCACAGCAGGCACAAATAATAATGCATTTCTGTGATCCGGAACCGCTCTCTGGTCAGATGTATGCGATCTCCCTGCAGGCCAATGACCTCTCAAGCAGCTCAGGCACGTGACCGAGCGCTACGGTTCCGCGGATAACATCAAATGTGCGCGAGAGACAGGTAACACGAGGGAGCAGATGGCAAAGGCCAACAATGGACAAAGCTGCAAGAAAGATGCGAGGTATTTGTGCGAACAGAGCGATACGTGGAATTCTGTAACTATCTTCTTTGACAGGAAAAGTGATTACTTAACGGGATGTTGGCCTCAGTGGAGAAAAAGGTTTTCTCTTAGCATGATATTTACATTCTCCTCTCTTTCTCTTCCACGCTCGTAAAAATGCTACTCAAGATTTTCTGGGAACACTTGGCATGTTTAAAACCTCAGTTTTGCGAACTTGAAAGTGGTCGCACCTAAGTTGTCAACTTTTAGGTGGTGCTCGTTTTGAGAAATGCTGGGCCACCAAATTGGCAGAGTTCAAAGTCCGATTTAATTGAGAGCACAAAAAAACATAACTGCTGAATAATTCGTATCATTTCATGTATTCGATTTCATCTACTTTAATAATTAAAAAACACTGCTTCAGCAACTTTTTTTTAGAAGTTACATACTCCAGAAACTAAATTACTTATCTGAAATGTTATTTCTATACGATAAATGACATTTATTGACAACTATACACGTCATTAAAAGAACGTGAACGCAAACACAAAAATGATTTCCGAATGTTTATAAATATAATACGAAGAAAAACCGAATAGAATGTCACGCAACTCGACTACGTACAACTGAATGAAAAGCTCAAACGTGCACTTCCTACCGGGATATATTTCAGTCTGACACGCTGAGCGCTCATCACGCAGGAAACTACTCTTATTACATTATTACGTCATAAAAATTTACTTCCGTTCTTTTTAATAGGAAAAAACGTGAACTTTATGTACTGTAGCTTATATTCGCGATTGCAACAATTCAAAGCAAAATATTTTGCAATAAATTATTGACGTGATGAATGAAGAAAAAAAAAAAGATGAATGCCCAGTGTTGTTCAGGAATAATAACACAGATATATAATTGTTTATTAATAAATTACTTCAATGTGCTGTCGATTCTTAGTAGAACTGTGTATAACAATTAATAATTGTTATGAATTATATTTTTCTTTTAATACTTTAATGTATATAAAATGGTAAATGAATTTCCTTGCAGGACACGAAGTCCTGAAGTTGTTTGAAAAGTTCCATGTTCGGCTTCCACAGCCGGATTTCCGATTTTTTTTTTTTTTTTCTTAATAACCTTTAGCCTATCCACGATAGGTTTACAACCTTTTCTGGAATGCATTCACGTAAAAATGCAACATTTTTTGGATGGATTAACATTTCTGGAGATCAAAAGATCGGAACTAGAATGGTAAGCGGATGGTCGTCAACAGATGAATCACACACTGGCAGGAGAATCCACAAATTTTGGTATATTAAGCAGGATATGGATTAAGAAAGGTAAGTCAAGTGATGGGAATGTTGAAACGGACACTTTATTTTGTCCGTTCGTTATATTTACAGACTGACAAAATGAATGCTACAAATGCTTCCTTATTTTGGGAAATGCACTAATATCTAAATATTGCCGGTCTTATTCACCCGTGCACGGTATACTAAAGCTTTCTCTAGTTCATTACATTAAACGACACTACGAACGCGATGCTTCTTCTATCAAGTACTTGAGAATCGCACGCATTCTAAGATCCCTTTTGTGAGTGAGAAAAACAAGAATGTCTCGATAACACGTTTTTATGGTCAATGGAAATTCTAAATTCCACACTAATTATTTCATATCTCGAGCTAGTTCATATCACATTTTGCGAAATGGGTGCGCAATTTTTACTTTGTATGATGTAATAACAAGTTATTCAGTAGGAAGGGGAAAAAAAGTTTCTGGAAGAATGCAATCTTCTCTAATTTGTAAAGAAATAAATGAGTAGCATCAAATATCAGTGAGAAGGAAAATGAATAAGATAACTAATTAAAGATTACTGTTGGAAGATGAGGACGCGTCCTCATAAAAAGGGGCATCTTTGTCTTGTAATTCGGAATGAAAGTAATTAGCCGTTGATGTGATCAGGATAATCAAATCAAAGATAATTCCTTGCAAATAATTCTATTATGACGTCATCGATCATTTAATTTCTCGCAAACACTATCGAAAAAGAGTTCTGTAAATCTTTGACTGACAGTGAATATGTTTTTGGTTCTCTGCCCCTTCTGTTGAGAATATTTTTGAGCGGAAAAGGGCCCGCCATTAATCGAGAGACCTTCAAATTAGCGTTTTGTGCTAAAACATCTGCCAATCCACAATGTGTGCGAGTGAATGATATTTCGTACTCTCAGGGAAAAAAATAAAGAGAAATAAAAAGTTCAGATAAAAGAAAGACATAGACACTTGTTAAAAGTCACACGATTTCGAACTAAACATAATACGAAGCCCTTAGAGATAATTTCAAAGATACAAGTGATTACATGGCGAGAACGCATTAAAATTGCAATAACCTTTAGAAGAATAGCTTAGAGTCTTAGACTATTACCATGAATACACCAATGATTCATTTAAACTTTTTTTTTTGGTCCGATAAGACGTTCGCTAATAGGTAAAGATACCGACATCCTAAAGGCTTAACCACGGAGAGTTCTTCTGCCTTCACTTTTGCAACTTGCGATGCATGTCCGTGCGTGTGTATCTTAACAGGTCGATAGATTAGTCACTTCGCCTGAAAGATAATGAGATGTTACACAGCAGGCGGGCAATAGGCTTTGACATGAAAGCAGCGAAAGAAACGAGGAAGTAGTCGAGCTCACAATAGACGAATGGGAAGTTCGGGTTAGCAGTGCTATTCAGAGCAACTAACACCACATTTAGAAGCAAGCGGCTGCGAGCTTCTTCGCGTAATGAGTGTGAATTGAAAGACAACGTGGTCTCGCATGAATAGCTGAGCAAATGAAAACAAATAAGGAATGGAAACGTAAGTGAGAGCTACAAATCAACCAACACACCAACTGGAACACTATCGTTTATTTGGCTGGTTTGTTGACTCTCTTTTCATTTACCTTCAATTACTATTTTATAAGACAGTCCTAATGAAAGGTTAAACACCTATCGGCTATGTAGCACATTTAGAGTCAGGTTAAAAGTTGATTATTGTTGGAATTTTTTTCAAACCATTTCAGCCTTCCAATAAGCAATGTTGTCTCACACTGGGGGTGAAACATCACGTAAAGCATTCACAGACATCGAAAAAGAAAACTACTGCTTTGCTCTCGTATGTCGGTTAACGTGTGTTCCACGCATATTTGCCTGTTTTGTGGTATCAAGAACCTTATTTTCTCCGCTGAAGGCTTCTAACTTCCCATCAAATTAAAATCCCTTGTAAAGGTTCTATGCACGGAATTCGAACCTAGGTCATCCCAGTCTAAGGAATATTGTGTATCCGCTCAAAGAAAGGTAAAATTTCTAAGAAAAAAATTCGAAGCCACTCTGATTTTTGTCTTCCAGATCTTCTTGCATTTAATTAGAAGATGTGGAACTTGTTTCACATCAACACTAAAAAGGAGGGATATTTTTAAATTGGTTTTGCGTTCGAAAATCGGTAATTTGTTGTTAATTTATTTATTCAAATACTTCGAAATCATTCAAATCATTTCATCCGAAAATGAATCGCGACCCCCTCCCCCACCGGCAAAACTATCCTTCATTCTAAACCGAGCACTGACTTCGTTTAGCTAAGTTGTCATGTCCACAGGAAGGTTGTTCTCAATTCGGCACAGCCCACTAGTATAAGCCGATAGCCTACGCATTGGATTTCACGGATAGTTGGTATGAAGATGAAATCATTTGCTTCGAATAACTAAGACGTTTCATATTCCCGCAGTCAACGTATCTTATGGCTCGAATCGAACATTTTCTAGAAATTGTCTCTTCTTGCGAAGTTTACAATTATAAGGAATTCGAGTTGAAGGTAATTTTATACGCAGGTGGTGCTGGGGGAGGGCGAGCATAGCTGATTTTGCCGTTCACTTATTTTACAAGAAATGTAGCTTAGCTCAGCGTAAGTGATTGTAGTTTGCTTTATTGTGAAGATATCTCAGCTGTATTTACGCCGGTTTTCCCGCGAAAAGTGTCCCTCAGGCCGTTCGGTTTTCTGATGTCCTTTGGTTGGATAGACCGGAAAAGTCATTTCTGTTGTATTATAGAAGACGGGAAGGTTAAAAAATTACTTCAGTAGCATGCCGCTGTGCTGCATCTCCTCCCCCAGCATACAAGTAGCTACGTGTGCATTGAAGAGGGACTATTACTAAAAACAAAGCCATTAAACGCATTATTCCTTTGATAAATTAACACTTCCGTCAACGATTACTTCATTTCCTAGAAAAATGAACGCAGTCCGTAGAATGAGGAAGCGGAGGATTGTTACAGATAAGGATCGTATTCCAGGTTGCATCTTGCAAAGATGCAAGCATTCATTTTTTTTCTTCTATTACTGTTCAATGCCCAGAAAACCCAGAAGGCGAATAAAATGCCCTTTTAAATTTATGCAGACCTGTCACGTTTGGTTGCACCATTAAGGCGCGCATTCCTGAATAATTATTTTTATGAAAATTTCCAACTTCCCCAACCACCTTTTATTTTATGATAATATGTTTTCGTCATGTTAAACCTCAGTTTGCAATCGCTAACAACTAGGCTTCGAGATCAACGAACTACATAGTATAAAATGGCGTGTTCGATGCCTTTAGGGACATGTCTACATTTCGGGGCGTTGGCCACTACGTAACTTCCTACTTTCATCTGTTTGTTTATTACGAAACAAAGTACACAACCGCTTTCGTCTCCCAGCTATTGTTAAAAAGGAAAGAAAACGCGTGCAGTTTTAACTTTGATTTTTCAGCGCGTGAAATAATGTCTATTATTAATCACAATTTTGTAAACTGTTTGTATGTAACATTACTTTGAACCACTTCTCCGTAGCTAACGCATAAACAATAACTAACTATAGTTATTAGAGTGTGTCAAAGAACACATTTATAAGCGATGTGTTTTCCAAGATTTATTCCTAAGAGAGCAAAATAATAATAATAACAGCGGTGATACTGAAAATAGTTGGTTTATATACAGTCGCAAATGGCAATGAAATTACATTTTATTTTTTCAAGATCATCTTCGTATATATAATCCGTGCATCAAACTACACCGAGATGGAGTTAGGTACATCCATGGATGGTCAACTGTGAAACTTGTTCAAAACATGTTTTTTTTTCCCGAGATATTTGCGTCACTTTGCTAAGTAACACATGCCACCTACTTCTTAAGGAGGAATATTTTATACGAAGATGTGGCTTGTAAACTGTTTTCTTTATAGAAAAATAATAACTAGCATTCTTGGATCCACTTCATGTTGTAGAAAGAAGCGAAAACACCTTTTCAGATGCTAGTCACAGAAAGTTGGTTCTAATGGTTATCAAGTAAATTATTATTATTGCACAGACACCTCATGGAGTCCTAAGACTCATTGTGGCAAACTATCAACGCAATATCTATTTTACCTCTCCTTGAACCCATTATCAGACAAAGTACTCAACAACCGACTCAGGCAACCCATTCCACATTCACCCCTCTTAAACCGAAAAATCTACTTCTCACACTCTTGCTAACAGCCAACTCCCCAAAGTTGACCTCTTCTTCTGGCCCCGCCATCCAGGTGCTGAAACACTTCCCCCGCATCTATCCTATAAAAAACTTTAAGCAATTTAAATGTTTCTATTATATCCTCTCTTTTTCTCCTATCAACCAACTTCCGCAATCCAAATACCTTCAATCTATCCTCATAGAGAGCATTCTACTCACTATTTTGGTCTTTAGATCCTCTCCACTACTTCCTCATCTCAATGAAACCCAAGTGAACAGACATGAGCACAGTAATCCAGATGCGGACTGGAGGCCTCAATTGGCTAGAAAGAGTCCTATGTTTGCTCTCTAAAGCAGGGTTTTCGGACTAATATGCAAGAAACTATATTTTTGTTTTAATCATTTATTCAAACACTTTGCGTGTGAAGTATTTCCACCTTGATTTTAACCTTGGTATCTCTTTAGGTCTGGCTCCCATTGATGAGACCTCCATAAAGGTCAAAACTAGCCTGGGTAGTGACCCTTCCCATAATGCATAGCAAACACACGCGTCCGAAATGAATTGTGCTTTGCATTATGGGATACAAAGGCAACTGACTTGAAGTCATCTGCTTCAATATACAAAGTAGTCTAGTTTTCACTTCACGCGCAAACCTTGTATGCTTACACTTGGGTTTGTTTTACGCTTACGCGTAGACTCAGACTGTAGCATGCGGGCTTTCGAAACCAGACTCTTGACAGAACAGGGTAGTTAATCCTTATTTCCGTATATTTGCATTCTGCTTGTGTTTCTTTGGCCGATTTGCCTCTTTTAAGAAATGAAAGAAAAAAAAATCTTCTATACCCCCCCCCCCCCCAAATAATGAAAAGCCATGATGGATAAACGTTTTTCTCGTCCCAAACAGGATTCGAACCTAGATCTTTCCAAGAGAAAGACATCGTCGAAACTGACTGAGCTACGAAGTCTTTAAGCGTGGCAGAATACACAAACAGCGTTTCTACATTTTATATTTAGCTGTCAATAATTGTTCGAATATGAATAAGAACAAGTGCCAGCCGATAGGTGTGTAATATTTAAATGAAATTTTTTTAAAAAATTAATTTTTTTAAATTAAAAATTCACATTTTATGGACTTGTCATCACACGTGAGTGTATTCTTGTTAGCTGAAGGATCAAATATTCTAACTCATTTCTTAAATATTTAAGAATCAGCCTACAAAATTTATTTTACTGAATGTAAGTTTACTATAAACCACTTCTATGAAAATTCGTCAACAGTTGATCGAATCACAATTTACTGAAACGAAAATTCAAGATATAAATCAGCGCTTCCTAAACTGTGGGCCACGGCCCCCTTAGGGGCCGTATTTTGTTGAGGGGGGGGGGGGGAGCGTGAAATATTGAAAACAAATTTAAAATCTTTTAAGACTAAGTAGATTTTTTTATCTTAAAAGAAACATGTTTAATTTTTATTATTATTATTTCTTTTGTTATTTTTTTATATTTTAATGAAAAAAAAAATTCCACATTGGTGCTGGTTCATAAATTTTGCTTCCTGCGTATTTCGGCGATTAATGAATATTAGTAAATATATGCTTATTCATATAAGTTTCATTTCAAAGCAGAAATCAAAGAATTGCAGTTTTAAATATTTCACCCGATATTGGTGTAGCAGTATTGAAACACATCCATCATATTAAGTTGTTATTAAACCTCTTTTATGTTTTTAATTCTTACTTTGTTTATTACTAATCGTCTTACATTTCATGTGCTTGTGTACAATAACAATATATCTATCTATATAAAAATATAAGATAGCGTGCCATGTCAAATGTGTATGTAAGATGCTAAAAATGTAATATTCGCATTTGATTTTTGCAATATTCGCCGTGTATGTTTTGTGTTGAATATAAATACAATAAATATTATAATAATATATGTATATATTACGATTTTTTTTGAGGGGGCCGTGAAATATTTTAATTTTTCCAAAAGGGGTCCTGACATCAAGAAGTTTGGGAAGCACTGATATAAATAATCGAGAAAAAAAAATAATAATTCGCTGAAATAATTCACCGCGAAGACAATTTATGGAAAAACAGCTCCTGTTAAAGCCCCGTTATTATTTAGTGTGGGTATAATGGAATCTTCATATTACTGTTTTTTTAAGTTATTTCAACATCTTACGCAGTACTTGAGAGTAAAGTAACTGTGTACATATTGGCTTTTTTTTTAAATCAGTTTTATGTGCTACGCATATGAAATAAGACGGGAGGAAAATTTATACATTTGTGCAATAATAAATCTAGTGCGGCATCATTTGTTTATAACTTCATTTTCTTTGTTCATGGGGGAATATTATGCCAAAGTAATTCTGTTTACTTCACGAAAATGTTATATTTCTTCATGTAAATACTTTTTTTTTATATATTTTTTCTTCTTGTTGAGTTACACTTTAGACCTCAACAATTGGCTTGATGAAATTGTCTTTTGATTTATATTTATGCGAAAAATGAAAAGCCACCTGTCGGATTCACAAACTAGCATCAACCAACGTTTTATTTTTTATTTATTTTTTCATTGTTGTTCGTTTTTGCAGGCGTGCTTAACAGCGACCAGTTCTTTCTGTTTTTATTCAAAAGTAATTAACTCTTTACAAACCAGTAACATTGTTCTGTTCACATATTGATGTATTTTTTTTTACCCCTTAAACGAAAACCCCAATTAAATTTCCCCTATTACGTGGATTCTGGAAATTAAACATTCAAAGTTGCTTAAGTAACTCCTTTCGACATCAGTTTTTTATTGCTGTTGTTAATCACGTATCCTCCTTCCAAAAGATCAACTGAATGACGTCTCTAACTTATCACATTCCCTCTTGCGACAGGATACAGATAATTGGCAACATGGGACCATTGCCAGAGGGCTAATATCAGCCGACAACTAGACAGCCTATTTGTCACAGGACAGGAGATGACCATCTCACCGAGCCTGTTTGACAAGTTCTTCAAACTTACTCAAACAAGAGGGATCCCCGGAGGTCCCTCCTGGGGTGGGTTCAGTGACAATATTACTGGACTGACATTGATAACATATATACTGCAACCATCGTGCGGATTTCAGATCTCAATTCTGACAACTCCGTCTGATGAATATAAATGGCAAACTTTTGTTGGCTTGTTTGTTTTACACATACAAACTGCCATCTCTGCGAGACACGCAGTCATACAAACAGGGAAAAAAAAAACTGACCTACACTTCTGAAGATGGGTAGAGTCAGCTCCTGTCATTAACCTTTGGGAATCTGAATTACACTTCCATGACTGTTTACATACATTTGAAAAAAAAAAAATGTTTTTTTTTTTTTTTTCTTTTCTTAATGTTATAGTGAATATCATGCCATTTGTGTGCAGAATATTATAATAAATGCAACATTGGTTCCAACTCTTCGGTGAATATTAGGGTTGCTCCGAGGATTTTCCTCTGTACAATGATCTCTAGGAAGTCCACGTTGAAAATAAACATATTCTACCTTTCATCTTAGGAATGATAAGAAACACGCGCGTTTTATTTCATTTTATACTTCATTTTAGGTAAGCAAGATGTCTGATTTCTAATGCACTTCGATGCTTACAAGGTTTTTAAACCTCGGAATGCCCTTTGCTCCTTTTACGTAGCAATGCTACCTCCGCAAAAATCCGTATATTCGCCTTTTACGGGTGTGCTTAAGAGTTGCACTGATCTGACACGTTTTCAATGATTAGCACTTACCAAGAGTGTAAACCTTTTGTTTCAAAAATTCTGCATTTTCCGTACGCGAACTTGCAACTCTAAATTATAATTGCTGAAGCCGAAATGTCTGAAGTTAGCAACAGAATCCTATTTAGATTCAGAAATATTAAATAAAGCTTAAATAATATTGGGAATTCTGTCATCGTTAATGTTAGCTCTGAAGGTCTTCCTGAAGGGGTTAGAAAATCACATCGCTTTGAGCAGGTTTCCACTTAACGAACTAATCCTCTTTATCGAGTTTGAGGGGGGAAAGAATTCTCCCTACTTACCCTAAAGATCTGGGGAGGGAGTGTTGTTTAAAAATCATTAGTGCATCTTACCTTGTGACCATGTTCAAATCTCGAAATCAGGAAACAGGCACAAGCAATTGCTGATGTTCCACAACATGCAATTTTTATTTATTTTTTAATTATTAATCTTATACGGTACACGTATAATTATTTCAATTATTAATCTACGGTACACGTGACTATGAAAGATAGTCACGTGTACCGTAGATTACCAGCGTGTACGTTCTTATTGGTTTTCAAAAAACACTAGCATGACTTAAAATTCACATCTGTGTACAGGATTATCGTATCATTTTTCAAATGCCTTCGCTTGGGAAATTTAATAAACATCCTGCGTATCCTTTTAAATAATCAGAAAACAAAGAAAATGTACATATAAAAAGCTCTAGAGTCTCACCCCCCACCCACTACGACATAGCAAAAGTCGCTCCGTGGAGTTCATCAGAAGACTGAATAGTAGAAATTGTGTGTGCGCGCGCGTGCGTGCGAGAGACCACAGTGATATCAAGTTACTCTGCTGGGCGAGAACTTGAATCATATTTTGCACTCACTCAGGACAACGAAAAATATGACTGAAAATAATTAAAGTGGAATAAATATTGATTTAAGTCGGGGCACTACGCTTGCTATAATAAACTGAACTAAACAGAAGAAAAACTGCTACAACATACAATTCCTAGTAATCGAAAAAACTATCAGATGCTTACAATAGTTCTTGGAGTAGTTTTAAAAAAAAGTTACATAAAATTTCAGGCAATTCGGGACTGCTTAGCTTTGCTGTAAGTCATATTCCCCGCTTTATGAAAAATCACATCTCAGTTTGTTTCGACGCGTCTGCAAAAGGGCAGCACACTGTGACTCACGAGAGGCCGCTCAAATGTATAATTAAAGTAAATAAAACACAGCAAATAGCTATTAATTTCCCTTTTTCTTTTTAAAATGTTTCTTCCACCATCATTTTTCAATTCGTTAATTTATTTCTAACTTTGGAACTCTCGTTAACTATCTTGTTCAGTAATTAGTGACGACCTTCGTAGTTATAACAGCGAAGCGTTATCATTAGGTCAATTCTTAACTTCCGCGAACAGCGCTATTAGAACAGCACTTTTTCAACCCTTAGCAATTAATTTGCAACGCGCAGTTGTGGCTTTCTCACGAGAAGGCAACAAAGGTTTGTATTCGCTTCTCACAATGCAAAACCCGGTGATGTTTGTTTATAAATGTTTTATAATAAAAGCTCATAAATACCACAGCGTAACGTATTAAGCGAACAGCACGACAACTCTATGTTGACAACAAAAAGATTATAATAATTGCATACCTGAGTGATCAGCGAGTGTACACAATATTTATATTCATACATCTGTTGAGACTCTCAGAATATGTAAAAGGTAAAATAATAATAATAATAATAATTTCATTGGAAGATTGCCATTCTCTTCCCTTGACGTTTCCATTATGCTAAAGATTGATTAAACCACAGAACTCGCAAATACAGGAAACAAAATATAGAATGATATTAACCGGAAAGGATTAAATTTTAATAATTTAGAAGATAACATGAATTTAGAATTTCTTGCAATTAAACAATTTCTGACTGGAAATGATATGCAAATAGTTTTTTTTAAAAAATGCTACTAGACTAATGTGCACTTTTATTCGCATTTCTGTACGTACGCACTTATTTTATTTATTTATTTATTGTTATTTTGCTTACAGAAGAGAGTTCATCACGTAACTGTTCGCTTCCATCAGCAGTGTGAACGACACCAAGCACAAAAATGTGTGCTTAACCACTAAATTTAAATAATATTGTTAATTTACTCTAAAAGAAAGATTTCATTAATTAAGGCACGGAAGATTTCGTGCTACACATCACAGTTTTCATTTCTGATATGTTACGACCCCTCGTATAGCAAATATGGATGAAGAAATCGAAATATTTTAGCCACCTCACGCGCTGATTTAATTCGAGATAAAAAAAAAAAGAGAGATGAAACAAAAATTTGATTGCACAATTCGAGTGCAATCAAATCCAGAACTCTTCGCGCGATGATTTTACATAAGAACACGCATTCTTCGATGTGATACCACGAGATGGAAGTCAGAGAGAGCGTCCAACATTTGGAGAACGGCAGGAGAATGTATTGCACAAATGCACTGTAATAAGCTGTTTTCATTACACTCCCCATTAATACGAAAGGAAATAAAATCTAGATTACAAATAAAGGCATTACAGGAAGTGCACAAGGTTTCCAGTACTTGATACTTTATATTTTCCTTTAAATGCAAAATTTTAAACTTTTAGCTAAACGTTAAGAATGTTAATGAAAGAACTCAGTTGGAAATACGACAGAGTTTAAACAGTCCTTATCACGCACAATTCGAGTATAATTATTTAATATTTTACTATACGAGTAAGTATTATTTATACATAACATGGAAATGTATATTACACACCTATTCTCTCAATATAGTTTTGTACCTCAATTAATAATAATAACGTTCATTTCCTCAATATTTGCATATTTTGCATTTCATCCTTCCATATTATTTTTCAGAATTTTTATGGAAAATCGCAGAAGCTTGATGGGGGTAAATATTGCTAGCTTAACTCACATCACGTTATGGCTTTAAAAAAAAAAAAAAAAGATTAACTCAGGTTTTCATTTCTGAAAGGGCCCGTGAACAAATGAATACTTCACACACAATAGAATAGTCATTAAAAAAATCTAAGAGACAGATCTTACTAGATATTTCTGTTTGCAGCGAGCCAATAGAAATTGCTTTCCATTTTAAATAAGATTTAACAAAATATACTTTTTCTACAACTATTTTACGTTTAAGGTACGGTGCCAAATGTTTTCTATTACTTCCAGGTTTTTAAGGACGATGTTATTAAAAAATTGCATTTTAATAATTATTAATTGTCATCTCAATGTTTCAAATGTTTGTGGCATGAATATTGCATTTTCTTTGATGCTAAGAAACCTGTCTACAATAATTTAAATTAAAACGAAAAAATAAAAATACCAAATGGCATAATCTATTTTACGAAACATCCACCTTCGTCTAATACTAAACAAAAGCTTAGCTTCTATAATCGAAAAAAAAAAAAAAAAAAAAAAGAAAAATCACAGCAATTATAGACTTTAAATGTGCTGCCACCTACCGGCAAATGAAGGAGACCATGAAGCGAATATTTAGCAGCTCCTTGTCGTATTTGGCACAAGGCAGTGAAGTCTTCGTCAGTGCTTTGTTTTTCATGAAGAAGACTAGAAACATTGCAAAATATGAGAATTCGTTCACTGCGACATTTAAAGGATTCAAAAATCAAAATGACAGAACTTGTTCGTTTGAAATATTAAACCTGTCGCGCTTACAATGCAAAGCTTTCAAATCATGTCAGTTAAGAAAATCAATTTTTTTTCATAATTCTCATTTACATTTTTTTTTTTACTCAATCAAAATTAAATATTCTTAATTATAAAATTTCACGATACAGAGACCAATTCTTGAGAGTAAAAATTGTCTTGGCAATAATTTTTTTTTTTTTTTTTTTTTTTTTTTTTTGTATTCACTGAAATTAATCAATACTACTAAACTATTTATTAAAACATACATGCATAAGTAGATACTGCGTTTGCTACTAATAATGAGTAATAATAATTATTATTAATGAAATCCTTACGGGATCTTTAGATGTTAACAAGTGCCTATGACTTCACGCCTTTTAATTACTGAATTAATTCGAATATAAACTTCCAGACTGCTTTCCTTCCAGCAGGATGTGGATTCAACATCGTGTGGCATCGATATCTGGGAAAGTCTTTGCATTTAGCTTGTTTTCATCGTCCGGTGAAAGACCAGTACCTTACTTACTAGAAACCACCTGAACTGGCTTGAAAATGTTCCTCTGAAACAGGGTTTCCCGATTATCTCACCCACAGATGGGCCACAGAACTAACATGTGCTCGACTTTTCAACCTTTCGTGAGTTGATTTAACATCTTCGTATTGCATTCATTTATGTATGCATATTCAATTACTGATGCACATCGATCACGGCAAATAGTGACAATCCATTTACTTTAGAAAGAAGGTGAACAACAGAAAGATTAGAATCAAAGCGTTTATGGAAGGAAGCCAATGGAATGCTTAAAATGCAGCTCATCATTTTTATAATTGCTATCTTTAGAAGAAAAAAAAATAAAGAAAAAACCACAGCAAAGGCCTCGTTCTTGTTAAATCTATTATATGTTGAGTGAAGGTTAATAATACATATTTCTATGCTTAGGAATTAGAACAAATAATATTTGGCCTAAGTAATCACTGCTTCAAGTCGTCTCCCCATCAGCTGATTGTTATTCAATACCGTACTTAAAAGGGCTAAGCCATAAGTATCCCTAATCAGCATTCTTCAGAAGCGAAACTGATAACACCTTATGAGCATTTTGTCTCTCGTGTCGTCTTTCATCCCTTAATCTGTTTGAGACACGACTTTTAGTATAAAGACTGCTTATTAAAATCTAATCCCCATTTTAACTGTGATCTCCGTTACGTAGTAGCATATGCTTGTTCACAGTATATTAAAACCGTTAGTTGTTGGAATTGGCATTTTTTTCGGTTAACAAGATATGTGCTAACTTGAACAACACGTGCCTCGCGCTGAAACTTTCAATTAACAGCTGTAAGCGTTCGTGATTTGATTTGTGAATGTACTTACACAATTTTTATAAATTGTGTAAGTACATTCTAATGTTGTAGCGGTGTAAAGTCGATTTGCTTGTGATTGACTTAAGACTGCTTTGAAAAGTGTTGTACGATTTATCGGTTAAAAATGAAATCGAGCAAGATTTTTTTGAGTACACTTTCGAAACATTGATTTGTTACTATTATATAAAAGCTGTACATATTCCATATAAGTAAATGTAAAGGATATTTTAAACAAGTGCTGTATAAATCTTAAAATAGTTTCCTACACTACAATCAAAGAACGTTTCATAAAAGCATAATGTGAAAAACGCTTTCCGGGGGTTGGTGGTGATATTGTTTTAGATTTACGGAATGCATAACTAAGAACTCTGAAGCCAGTACATTATGTCTGTAAAATGCTCCTCTTCTGGTCGGTTTTGTGGGATGAAAAAATCCTAGTTCCCAGGGAGAAAATCCTTCCAACTCCATGTGAGATTGGCAAACTTACCTTCCCGCAGTATAGTGATGCATACCGAGGGAACTTGCGGTAAACTGGAAGCCAGTTTCCCATGTAACCAACCTATAATGCTCTTGTGGTCGTAAACTTTCTTATTCCAACCATTTGCCTGAATTGCTTTTAAGATTTGGGTTTTTATCCAATTTCTTTAAAATCTCTGTGTCCAGTCCAGCTTAGACAGTAAAATCTAGATACACGCACACACTTAAAAAAAAAAAAAAAAACGAACTCACTCTTTCCCAGAATATGTATTAAAGTATTTTCTTATAGATTTGAGATCAATTTCACACAATCCTCAAGATTCTCTTGCAAATCCAGTTTGAAAATTCTGATCTAAAGAATCTTTTGCATTTGAAGTATTTGCAGTTCTACTGACTGCAGTTACGCAAAGACACTTAGGTCATGAAGCTAAACTGTATATATTCTCCGTTCAGTTTCTCTGTTTGGCAGGTGAAAACACATAATTAAAAAAATAAACCTTCTTTGAAATCACTTTCAGCTGAAAGTCTCCGCGGCACGGTATCTGTGTCTCAAATGACAACCACACCACAATACAGTAGTTCAACGATGGGCAAACGTGAAGTCGTTCTCGTGGCTGCTCTTTGATTATCCAAGCATTCGTTGCTTACCTTAGAAGACGATGCTCACGCGTCCACCTAAGGGTTTCGACTATGAACGCCAGTAGCCACGTCCCTGATGATCAGCATTGTTTATGTGTTGGCCCACACAATATGTGGAAACCATAACCAATTTCGAGAGAATACAACGGTCATCTTTTAATCTTTGATACTAGATTTATGTGGATTTGTATAAAGAAACTTACTGCTTCTCTCATCTCGAATACTTTAGCTCTTCCTTAAAAAAGGCCATGAAAGTCCATCCGCACTTAGGATTTGAAAGCAGCATCTTTTATCCCACGTAAAAAAAAAAGCGGAAAACCCTTGTAATCCTGATCTTAAAAAATCGCTTCTTAGCAACGCCATTCTCACAGTTAGACATAAGACGATAGTATTAGTTTAGCAGGGGTAAATTCAATGTGGAACGTCTGTACTCATAGCTTAGTCAAGTTTCGACGAAGCTCTTTGGTTGAAAACACGTGGATTGGGGTCCGTTTATGATGCAAATCGGTCCCGGAAACACACACACAAAATACTCGTCCTTAGGGGATGCAGAAGAGGAGTGATATATCGGATGTATTAATATGCGACTACTCGTAATCAGGGGACTTCCTCCTGGGAGAGGGAAGAGGTTAAAAAGAAATTCAATCTTCTGTCTCGCTCTCGCTCAGACTATATGTAATATTATTAACCGGTTGTGTTAAAATGTAAGATTGCCGATGAAATAGTATTTATAATTTCAACGTTTTCATGCAGGACTCGAATTGCAAATGCAAAATTACGATGCCTTAAAAAGTATAAACCTGGGGAACGCATACATTTCTCGATTCAATTCAAAAATTCGAAGAGAAAAATATTTTTATTTTTTTATTTTATTTTTTAATGCGAATAATTTTTAGTGCTGAAAGTTTCTATCCACCCAGCTGTTGCTCTTTGGTTCCAAGCCAGTGCGCTACCCTGTCGTATTTTGCAAAACTGTTAACCTTTAAACGCATTCCGTGGTTGCATGAATGAATGAAGGTGCAAAAACAGGAAGGAAACCATTCCCTAAAATCAGGAATGTCATTTATATTTCCATGATATATCGATTATCCACCGGATGCGAATGTTTTATACATTAATCCTTTTTATCGCGCACTGTGTATTCAATGAATAACTTAAGACGGGTGAGTGGGCCACATTTAAAAAATTTTTTTTTAATATCTGACTCATACACGAAAGGTCACAAGACCTATGGCATATCGCTGCCGTTGTGTGGGCAGAGATTTAAAGCAGCCGCCAATATCGGCATACTTAACTGCTTCTTCTCGCCTTCCTCTGCAGCTTCACTTCAAATAAAACCCGATCGCCTTTAAGACAGGACTGAGCACTCCTCCTCTTTCAAAATGTTTGCCAAGTGAGCTTAAATACATGCCAGACACGTGACTTGCAGAGGTTCTGTAAGTATACTAATTCAGGTGCACAGTGACGCACTCAGGATTTAATCTTAGAGGGGGGCCGAGCGCTCAGGATTTAACCTGGGGGGGGGGGGCACTTGAGTAGACGATTTGCGAATACACACTACGCATAGCATACGACCTATGACTGAGCATCTACGATCGCTAATTCATAAGTAGTATAGAAATAGAAGACAAGACACAACATAAATAAAAAAAATTAAATTTTAATTAGGAAAAGATTCTTGGAAATTTTTCTAGTGTTTTTTTCCTTTTTTGGGGGGTTCCCGGGCCCCTTTCCCCCCTCTGGGTGCGCCACTGCTGAGTGACTTCTTTAGGTTGTATCAGATTTACCGGTGACTGGTCCCTTTCACAACATTTCGTTCACCACATCAAAGATTCTCAACTGGATTTCAGATAAAGTAAATGATGTAGGGGCGGGGGGGTATGGCAATTCATTAAAGTAAACTTGTTCCTGTCACCATTCTTGGATGGCACTGCCCTGCGACGTATTATCTTTATGATCTGTCCATCACAAAAAGGTAAACGATCAACATGAATGGGTGCACTTGCTTGGCAGTGATGTTCAAATGCACCGCACCATTCGGTGGTCACTGTGGTATCAAAAAGTCTAAGGAGCACCAAAAACACACATTCTTCAGACCATCACCCCATAGTGTTGTTAGAGAAACAACTAAGAAGCAGTGAACTAGAATTCATGATTCTACGCCTTTTCCTGATCTCTGGAAAATTATATTTCCATGATGTTTTTACTCATACAATTTTAAAAGTAGCTACTTGTGTTCTGTTGGAGAGAAGTAGTGCACTCACGAGTCGTTTGTTACTATATCCTGTTATAAGGACTGCTGTCAACGACACTTTAGGTACATTCCCACGCGGTCCCTTTATGCTAACATACACAATGACTCGCTACATTGTGTGTTCAGAGGATTCTAAGTCAATGCAGTGCAATTTTTTTTAATCACAAGTTCTTTGATTCAACGGGCATTTTATTTCAGTCCATTTTATTTTTGGCACGACAAAAAAGTGCTGATTATTTTGGCAGTTCAACCTTATTTCAATTTAAGACAGTTCGCTGTTATTTCAGCAACTCTATACAGGGCACGTGCTTCGTTGTGATCAAATAACGAACAGAAAAAGGACGTAAGGCATAGAATTCCGCGAAACCTGGCTGGATTTCATGTTGTGATGGATTTTGTGTGGTTCGCACTTCAGGACAAATTTTGGATAGCATTATTGCTATAATACTATTCATAATGTTATTATCCATCGCAACAAGCTAATATAACATGCATATACATCTTATATTTAGCCTGTTTATTTAAAACAGTACTTGTAATTGTGCTATTTGACCACCGAAGCACTTAAGCCTATCTATGCTTAAGTCCAAGTTGCCGATGATAAGCATCTCTTACTTTCTTGCGTCGTTGTACGCAGTAGCGCACCCAGGGAGGGGGCCAAGGGGCCCTGCTCCCCCCCAAAAAAGAAAATGGAAATAAACACTAGAAATTTTTCCAAAAATCTTTTCCTAATTAAAATTTATTTTTTTAAATTTATGTTGTGTCTTCTATTTCTATACTATTTGTCATGTATTGGCGATCATTGCAGATGCTGAGTCATAGGTCGTATGCAATGCGTAGTGTGTATTCGTAAATCGTCTACTCAACTCGCCCCTCCCCCCAAGATTAAATCTTGAGTGTTCGGGCCCCCTCCAAGATTAAATCCTGAGTGCGCCACTGGTTGTACGTAAAACATCTTCAGATATTTTTCTTCCGACTTCATTAATTAGATACCAATAAAAAGGCCACTTTGTTTTGATTGTGCTCCTCACAAAGGATCTGTCAGCCATGAAATGAACTGCTCTTTACTTTTAGCGATACCCGGCTGTCATGACGTCATAGCTGTATTCACAAGGAGATCGCAAATGACAAGAAGGCGTGACTGATGAGTAGCACAGCTGATGGGCACGTTATAAAAGCAAAATTAAATATCAAGAAGGAATGCTGATTTTCGGTATTATTACCAATGCTGTAGACGGAAGCTCCTAAATAAGTTAAGGATTTCCCACGAACTTTAAAAGAAACGAATATGAATAAAACATTGCTTTACGTTACCAATACTGAATTGGCTTTAAAATTTTTAAATTCCCAACTTAAGAAACATGTTTTTACTGCGATTTGGAAAAATTCAGAGCTTTAAAACTGGGTCCTACAAAGCAAAAAGAGCAACAAAATGAACCCTTCCGTGGTTTATCTGAAATTTCATCGAAGGGAGCAACCCTTGATAAACGAATATAAAAGAGCAAAGCAGAAGGCGGAAAGGCATTTGCATTGCTGACAATCAAGTCGTTATTGTTTCAATGCTGCACCGCAAGAAATGACCTTGAATCCCATACAAACCGGATTATGCGTGTGTGGAGAGTTTTGATTCAATGTCTAGACTGCTACAAAGGTATCACGAGAAAAACAGCTTCTTATTGTTTAACCTAGAAGTGTTTATCTCCACCTACCTCCACCCACTAAACAACCTGGCCTCGGTGTAAACGGCCACGTGTAGGTGATAAACATCACCCACAAATATTCATTTCTCGACCGTAATCTACATTCGACCTTGTTTGCCACTGAAGATGGTTATCGCTCGCTAAACATTACATTCATTGATGACGTCATACGACGCTAAATTTGAATGCATTGAAAAAGTGAGGAGAGACGTCAATTTCTACCGAGATCTACGTGGAAGATCTTCCCATTTTATTCAGGGGAAAATAATTTATACGATCCATAAATCTTTGCATTCAAACATGGCCTTCTCAGAAAGCACATTATACTATTGAAAGTGTCCTGAGATGTGGTTTGGATTCTGTTCTTATTATTACTTATTTTTAGGCAACAAAAATAAGAGGCGAATTACAGGATTCGGAATTTAGTTCGTTCAGAGTAAATCCATTCTAAACAAAAATTTTCTCCATCTTTTGCAAACGTTAATCGATCAGTTTTTGGGATGTCCAAAAGTGTTTTTAAATCTCATTTAACAGATTTGACATCATCTGGTCTTTCACAAATTTTTCGAGCCTCAGGAATGAAACAAATACTGCAAGCCGAATTCGCCAAATCCAAACAGGATGAAAATGAAATTGCAAATAAACTTTGGTTAAAATCGGCTTTCATTGAAATTGGATTTCACGTGTATAAGAAAATCCTACCTCCTTCTGCTATGGTTCAGATGAAATCGTTACTAACTAAATACGCAATTTTTCCACAGTTTGGTCATTTCGCTTGTCGATGATAATTCAAAAGCCGAACCATTTTGAGTTTCATCCTTCTTTAAACTGGTGGAACTACTCAGACTTGAGCACGTCCGACACC